>NC_084603.1:23226675-23376675 GCF_033807715.1 Cololabis saira
AGAGGAGAGGTTTGATTGTTGAATCAGGCACGTCTCATCTGTCTACAATTACAGCGTGAAAAACCAGCGAGCACTGCCACATTTCCTAGAGAAACAGTAGCATGGCCGGACCTTAAGAAACAGATTTGGAGTGAATCATTGATGGCGTTCATTCTCTGTAACATTTTCCCAGATGGTAAGAGGGAAAAGCGCGCACAGCTAGCTGGCATCTAGCGAGACATTAACTGGCGTTCCCATGGATTTGGCATATCCAACGGAGTTTGGGAAACTTATCATTCCAAATGTGTCCTATTTTCCTGCGGTCAAGCCAGACATCTGTTTACCCTATTTTCTCTCTGAGTTTTGATACAGATTTTCACTCAGATTTCTAAAGAGGAAGGATTCTCTTAAAAAAAAAAAAAAAAAAAAAAAAAAAGTTGGTTAGATATAGGCCTAACAGCTGTCACAAAGTTTCAGCTCTGCTTGGTCGTTAAATATTTCAGCACTTACGTTTGATGCCCCTGCATTATTCATATTCATTTTTGGATGAAGAAAGGCCCTATTTTTGCTGCATTTGGAGGAGTTTATTTGTGATGGGACTCAAATTTCCCTATCCTTTGAAGAACTAAGCAATATTTTAATCTAAAATATAAAAAAAAGCCAACGCGCAGAGGTGCAGCAATTAAATAAAAGAAACAGTAAATTAATCTCAATCTTAATTGTTGCATTGTTGCTCCTAAATGCATCACTTTGCAGTTTACATAAATCCAGACGTGCTACAGATGTCACTTTTATAAGTTAATGGTGCTTTAAACTAAGTGGGAGTGTAGGTTTATTTACTCAGTAATTTGACTCTTTAGAGTTATAGTGATGAGATACCTAATATTTGATTAGACTGTTTTCCCATTTACAGTACACATAGTGAATATCCAAACATAACTCAATTTAGGATGACTCTACTGGTCTGGTATCCTTCCTCACTCTTCTGCATATTGACTTTGTCTTCTCTTGTGTGAAAGATTAGATACATTGCTCAGGCTTCCACATGGATTTTATAATAAGAAAGCACATGTTGTTGAAAGACGAGAGAAAATGACTCATTCTGCCTGTCAGGGTGAAGAGGTCACATTTTATCCTGGGAAATTGTGCAATTTATGCAACTGAAACAGACAGACACATAATTTGATATCAGTGCACATGAATTCTGATTTTAGTGTGGGTTCGTACAGTTAAACATCCTGTCTCAATTTACGCTGCCATTCACAAATAGTTTGCGGAACAGACCTAAACATGTCAACTCCATTTATTCCAGCGGCCACGGCACTCCCTTTCACTTCCTGTCACATAGGTCAAAGAGCACTGACCTTTGGAGTGCAGCCCAGCCACTGAATAATTCATGACATTGACTTGTTTTCCCCCTTATTTTTCCCCTTTTTTCTTTTCTTTTTTTGGTCAGCACACATGGTTGTGCTGTGGGAGGCTTTTATTCATTTAGCTCATTTATAAAGGCCTCGCCGCACCTGTTCGTGTGTTAATGCAATTAAATTTTGGCCTAATGTAAATTTTGCTTAGCTTTCTGTTATGTCCCTCATTAGCCA
The DNA here is from genome assembly GCF_033807715.1 of Cololabis saira. Taxonomy (NCBI): domain Eukaryota; kingdom Metazoa; phylum Chordata; class Actinopteri; order Beloniformes; family Belonidae; genus Cololabis; species Cololabis saira. The sequence continues at coordinate 23,228,253 of NC_084603.1, forward strand.
GTCTGTATTTTCTAAATGACTTTGCGTTATCGTTCATTTGTGGAACACCTACGAGGTCATTTCCCAGAGTGCACTTGACTTGTTGTCAAGTTGTTTACCAGAAACAAAAGACCGGAGCCTTAGAACGTCTCACATGTGGTTCCCTCAGCCTTCTAAGAAACAAATCGGAAAATTTGCGTGCTCCCATCTGGTTTTTGCAAAACCGTGATTACCTCCAAAAGCTGAACAAATGCCAGTATTTATAAGGTCAGCCCTTTATGTGGAAATGTGATGTAAATGAGAATCAGCGAAAGGGGACATTAAACAAAATTAAATTCATTGTCTCCTTTAATGTCATTTACATTTTTGGCTAAGCCCTGGACTGTCAAAGAGGATTTCTAAAACCATTTTAATTGCACATCAGCATTGGAGAAGGGGGTGTGTTTTCACCGAGCGGCTGTCTTGATAACCTGCAAAGGGAAGTCTGTTTATGAAGTGCATAAATGACATGTTTTCACTGCATCTGCAGAAGGGCAATTAAGATGGTACTCAGTATGTAGTGTTAATCTAGCACTGTGCCTCCAATATCCATAATGAAAATGATGCAGAGGATAGGGTCACTGCTGTTGTGGCTCACTTGATCTCGGCAGGTGTTTTTTGTTTTCTTTTCCGTAGTCATTTAAAGCTGCTAACTTGTATAGGAAATGCCCTCTTTTATTATATTTACGCATGCTTGCAAACACCTGCAAACTACCCAATTACTCGCGCGCGTAGTAATATCTCCATCTTGATGTTGTGTTTATGGATGTGTTTGGTGTAATTCATGAGACAGATGCAAGGTTTTGACACCCGTTGCGGCAGCAGGAGAATAAACTGGCCACCCCTGCCTGAGTCGACGCAATGTTAGAATGAAGCCTGTCTCCTTCAGAGCCAGAGTAGGAAGAACAGGAAGTGTTGAGAGCGAAAGCTGTACTTGGCAAGCTTTCCTTTGGCTTGCACTTGCCGAAAAATGAAACCCAGACCCACTCTGCAGCCCCAGAGCCAGAACCTCCGTCCCAGCGCTCCAACATCCAGGATTGGGTAATACTGTTCACTAAGCAAAACATTACCTCAAATTATTCTCACCCTGTTTTCTATTCCCTCCTCCCTCATGTCGGTTTTATCGCAGTTTGTAAATGTCAAGACACGTACAAAAGACGCACAGTATAAATGATATTTTCCAAATTATGCTCACATGTTTGGGTTCACATGAGTGGCGGCTGAATGTAACGCGGTGCCTGATGCTCCCCGGGGACACCCACCTCACTAGGGTAGGATTCCCCAGTGGCATCAGCTAATGGCAAGACTTGACAACAGCAGAGAAGCCGGGGGTGTTGTGTTTTACTAGCGCTGAGCAGGGGTGATGACTTTAACATGTGTGCAGAGAGAAAGACGGAGATGTTTGCGTGGCGTGTGTATGAGTGTGTGCGTGCGTCTGCGCGCGTAGGCTATGTGTGTGTGCGTGCCCTGCTAAAAAAGAGAGGTGTGCAGTACGAGAGAGTGGCGCGGGCCAACAGAGCGACGGATTCGGCTCCAGCTTGACGGCAGTGAAAGACGAAACATGGTTCCACATGTGTTGAGAAAGAGCAGTCCATCTGTCCATGGAGACAACCCCCCCCTCCCCCTGCTTCAGCCCCCCTCTCTTTCCTTCTTCTTTCCTTCTCTTCCTCCTTGCCTCGCTGCCCCCCCCAACCCCCCACCTCCCCAACCCGTGCTCCTTACTCCCCTGGTTCACTGCTGACAGAAACAAGGCCAGAGCTGGGGTGATGGGATGAATGCTGGGCCAAGAGCAACACTGGACCTTGTATACACACACACACACATAGTCAAGCACACACATGCACATTGACGGGGAGTAAGAAAAGGTTATCAGAGTTGTACATATATTTTTTTGTATGTTTTAAATGTTGCTAAAGTTTACTTTCTTCAGTTTCATTTGCTGACTTGACTTACTGCTGCGCTCATGTGATTTAAATCCAGCTGCGGAGTGGTGTAAGTAATCTATTTTGATATTATGAAAGAAAACAATCTATTAAAATTAATTCTCTCTGCCCCGGCACAGTGTTGCAGGGAGCCACCGTGGTGAAAACCTTACATTATTGAAATTTAATCTGGAGTGAATAAAACATGCCACCCTTTCTCAAATATTTAGCGGCACTCTTTTATAATTAAGCTTTGTAGCTGTTGTGATGGCACTGTTTGGTTTCTTAAAGCGATAATGAATTGACGCAAGAGCTTTGTCAAGCAACCACATTTAGGTCACTCAAACCTATATTTTTTGGGGGGGCTATTTTTTTTTCCCTGAAGAAGGGTTCCTTTTATTTCTCTTGGCATGTTCTCACCCCAATTCAATCCTTATTAGGTTTCCCCTAATTGTCAAACAAACTGTTGGGTCAACCTCAGTCGTATCTGGCCGTAAAACAGCACATTAGGCCTCGGTGAGGGATATATGTGGTATTTCATCGGAGACGGAGTAATGCTGGGGTTTTATGGTTAAGTACCAGTTCACGCCCACGCCATTTGTTTCGCATTAGAGTGGAGGTTTTGTAAATCAGATCAATATGTTCGCTGAGATGTGATTCCATGTCGGGATCTCCCGAGTCGTTCGTTCCTCAAGTATTTTTCTTAGGGGACTGGTTGTCGATGCACACTCCTCCGCTTCCCCTCCCTACCCTTCCTTCCCCTTTTCCTTACCTCTGTCAGTCCCTCCCTCCTCCCTCCTCCCACCTCCACCTCAATCTATTTCCATTTTCTGAATGTAGCAATTTGTAGTGTGACATGGGTAAGATTAGGATGGGAAGCAGTCTGAAGATTTCATCGGACATGGTCCTGCTCCTGCTGGTGTGAGGTCACAGGACAAAGATAGGGGAATTCGGGGATAGGGTCATCAGTTACCTCGGGGAAACGAGCTGGTCTGCTGGCCGCTCTGTTGGCCCCAGGGGTGCCTGGGATGTATCGGAAGAGAAGCCCCAGAGAAAGAGCCCTGAACCAGTGTCATTTATTAAAAGTGACAAGTTATTTCTAACTATAGCTCTGCTTTTATTGTTTTACAATGCTGTCATTTGGAACGGTGCCCCTCTGTTCGCGCATCACAAACAAGTGATGAATGAACCAGGTGACCAGCTTTTTTAACATATACACATGCCGGACGCACTTTTAACGACACGTGCGTGCCGTTAAATCATATTACATATGTTGTCCGCTTTGCTAAATTAAACAAACGTGCAGGTTTAATCGAGAGCATCCATACGCTAAGTGTAGCAAAATATTCCACCATTCACCAGTTTTCTCCAGGACATTTGTTCAGTAAATTACTAACAGCTTACAGTATGAATCTCTGGCTGACCCCTGTATAATCAGTACCAGAAGTTCCACAGAACATGCCTGTATTGTGTTGAGGGTGCGGAGTCAAGCTTAAGCTCTTAATGGTCACTTTTTTTTTTTTTTTATTCAGAAATTTCTATATGAAAAAAAAAAAGAATCTCACTAATAAAGGAGCGTTTATTCAATGTTTGAGCAAAGTTCTTCATTGAGGGTCACTAAGGTACTCTGCTCCCCCACTTTTTTTTTTACTGCCTGCCCCAACTGCGTTAATGATATATGACAGAAATTTCCTTGTGCTGGTTCAGTGGCAAGAAAGGTCCTGGCTAGTCTATATCAATCCATCTGACTTATGTTCCCATGTCTTGAATTACCGCTTGATGGAAACCTGCTGCGGGCTTCTCTTGCCAATTGAAATCAGATCTCCTCCACAGCCTGGTGTGATATTGATCCATATTCAACACCCAGGCTGCAGATCGATCAGTATTGATTTACAATAAAAAACACTCCTCTGCTTGTTCAGCACTGCGATCGATACTTTAAAGCAAAGGGAGAAAAAAAAAATTCAAAAAGAAGAAAAACAGGACTGTGCTTTCTTTCCATGCAGCGACCAGCTGGAATATATAAAAATGTGAGGGGGATGTTTCATTTCATTTGAGGAGCATGAATTTAAGTGACCAAACCTTGACCACACCAGCAACCGGCAAACAGTGAACAATGATCCTCTCCTGTCATGCGAGACCAACCAATAAAAATTGTTTAACAGGATGACACTTCTATAAGGACCCGTTTATTGAAAGGAGGTGTGTCTGTTTCTGAATTAGTGGGACATCTGCACTGCTATTGGGAGTGCTAAAACTGTCATATCAAATCTTTTAGCGAACTGAAATGGAATACTAAAAGTGGTGGATCACTTTAGTTAGATTTCAGCGTGTTAACACGATGACATGATTTCCTGATGTGTTGTTATTAATTCATTTCTCATTTTCCACCCCACCCATGCACTCACACACGCCGGGCCCCTGCCTCCCACACGGACATCATTAAGACCCGGTGCAATGTCGAACACATTGTTGCAGACCAAGGCGACCCATTGAGCTCCAGCCAGATCCACTTTCCTCCCTGTCACATCTTAGTCGTAATCTTTCGGACTTCCTCTCCTCTGCCAAATAACTGTTCCCATCCAGCAGGTCCCGGCATTGGCCTAGGCTGCCAACATCTGAAAGTTATTATCCCCAATCTCTGACATCCAGGAGTTTACAGTTATATAATGATGGGGAAAACCACATGCCCCCAGAGGCAGAGAACATTTTTGAGATGCCTCCCCATCTGTTTTGGGGGAGCTGCCCATTTTGGGCCAAACTCAGAATGGCAGGCAAGCAGATATTTTTTTGTAATCTTTTATTTTCGGCCACTGGAACAGGCCGGTCTGGGAGTCATTATGTGGGGTGATAAAGCAAATCCAATTGGGTCAGGTTCCCCTCTGCACAGCGCTGGTGGCACCAGCTCTCCCTGCCTCACTGCTCGTCCCTGACTGTGTAAGTGGTGGTTGTTTGTTTGTCCTGGAGAAGCAGGGCAGGGGGACTAATGCAAGCCCGGGGGCCAGCCAGGTCGGAGGCGACGCTAAACCCGAGCTGCCTGGTGTAGCTGTGCTTCCTTCGCTGTTGGCTCGGCCTTGTTTGGACTGCAGCTCCGGTTTGCTTTCTTAGAGGGAAGCTGAGCCTCCGTAATCATTGAGCCTTTCGCTCGGGTGGGGAGTACAGCCGAGACCAGAGGGAGTGATGACATAGGTCCGCAGAGGCCTGGCCTGGTCCACCCCTGCTGCTCTTAGCATATTTATTTTCTCTTCTCATTGCATGGTTTAAGTCACACCATATTATGTTCGGACCTTATGCACGTGCATAGGCACTCAGATGTGATGAGGTGCCTGGTGTAAGCTGTAGACTTTGTTTTTACTAATAATGCTAAGGATTAGTGACTTGCTGACCTCAGTGTAATCTTTATTAGTCCGTTAACTGCATGGTCTAGTTATGAAGCGGCCCAACCTGACATACAGTTCAGGTTAGTGGGAAACAAACTAAATTATACAGCGCTATTAAATTACTAAGTAAGGGACTATTTTCTGTTTTGTCTAGATAAATGTATGTTTAAGCTGACATGTCCTGATATCTGCAAATTTAGATAATTCAAAATCTCAGCTTGCCTCTTTTGCACTCTTCTTAAAATGTTTTATTCAGCGTCACGTCTCTCTTCTGTTTTGTTACTTTATTGAAATGGGTTGTCGTTTCGAATAGAGTCAACCTGGTGGGCCAATCTCATTGTAGCCAGTGGAGAGTGAAAGCCATCTTTGCAGCAAAGACTCACCAGAACACACACTGAGATTGGACAAGGGGGGCAGTGAGAGCGAGGGTGCGTTCTCCAGATGGAGATCCCAGATATGGGGGGAAATGTCCGGGCCATTTTCCAGGGTTTCCATAATGGGAATCTACCCCTTGCTTGCTTATTAAGTTGTGCACACAAGGCAGAGGGACAAGAGAGATGGAGAGGAGAGGAGATAAGGGCAGGCGAGTGGAGAGATGGACAACCTGCGTGCCGTCACCTCTCTGTTGCGAGTGTCAAGCAGACCCTGTCAGAGGAATCACAGGTCATGTGGATAGATGATTGTCAAAGCTCTACGTTGATAGAGGGGTTTTTCCTTTTTTTTTTTTCTCTGAGCCAGGGAGGTTCATGATAAGATTTGTTTTTGTTTTCCGTTGCAGAGGGAGAAAGTATGACGTTCCGGTCAGGAAGGTCGCCTCGGGGGGTCATGGTGTCGCAGCCTTTTTGGTACCTGAGTAACCTCACATGGCTAAGCCATTTCTCAGCCTCCATGAAATGACGCTGGGGTGGAGAGGGGAGGGGGTCGGTTTGGAGGGGGTGGGCAGGAGGGCGATCTATCAGCGGCGGCAGCAGACATGCAGACAGCATGGCAGCTACTGCAGCTAAACAGAGTGAGACAGATAGGCAGAAGTCTCTCATACGTAACACCAGCAGCTTAAAGAAGACAGCGCTGAGTGTTATGGATGCTTGACATTGACCTCTGATGCACAGATGGTGTATTTATCAAGGTTGTAGGACAATGGTGTATTTGTTTGTAAATTATTTAGTTCAGTGGGTGAAATGCTACTTTCCTCATATAGAACTTGCCACTTCTGTGGGATAAGAACAATCTGTTTCTCTTCTCCCCTTTGTGCCTCTTGTCAGCTGTTTTCTACAAGGCTTAGAATTTAGGTGATCATATTTCCAAGACTGTCAGTTCTATGAAGTCAAATCTACTTGAAAAAGAAAAGGAAAAAAGCTCTGACGCTTACATTTTTCTGGAAGAGAAATATTTGTGTACAGATAGGCCTGTCATTCTGTGAAACAACATTCATGATTCTTTTATTGGTGCACTGCCATCACCCCCTCTCTTCCTCTGTGGAAAAAAGGGCTCGGCTACAAAGTGGCTTTTTGTCGTTTGAGAGAAGTAAACTTCATCAGGTCGACGGCAAAGTGTGCTTCACATGTCACTCAGTCGAGCTCTCTCCTAATGAAATGCTGCATACAGATTTCTGCCTCCGGGCTCAGGGGGATAAGACTGTGGTAACAGAATGAAACAAACCCCTTCCCATTCCCTTCACTCACACACACGAAAAAACATACACACAAATACACAGTCATACACACACACACACACGCACGCACGCACACACACACACACACACCTACTCTCTCTTGCTGGAGAGCATCTATGTGAGGAGATCCAAATCTGCAATTTATTCAAATATTGATATTTCTACTTGTCAGGAGAAAGGTGCCTTGAAATTTCCTCTGAGTACTCCTGTCAAAAAAATAGCAGGAAATATGTCAGATAATTCATAAATGGAGTTCAGCGCTGCAAAGTCAGTTGGGAGCAGCAAAAAAATACATATGCTTGTCAATGAAGAATAGGAGCAATATCACAGAGGCTGCTGCTCATTCTTCCATCATGTCAAGCAAACAGCCTTTGCAGGGCCCATAAGTGTATGTTTCACAGCCTGTGTGTATATTTGTGTATATGCATGTATATTTGTATATGTCCCTGTGTATGTACATGTGTATGTATATTTATGCATGTGAATGTGTGTGCTTTGGCCGTGTTGTGACTCCTACTTAGAAGTGTTTGTTATCTTTTTCCTTCAAGACACCCCATTTCCCGTCCTGAAGCAGCCAATGGGAATTTGTCCCATTTTTTTTTTTTTTTTTTTTTGTCAGAGGTCCGTAACCGGACGCTGGCCTCCATGTGGTTTGAATTAGGGCCCCTGAAACTGTGAAGGACGCCTCGAATGACGTGAGGCACTTGCAGACCAAATTCCATTCTGTTGAATGGTGGAGAAACGAACTCTCCGGAATCCTCCGAGATTTTTTGGCTCAGTCCCGCCAGCGATTAAAACAGGGCGGAAACTAATAACTCAATGAATCATGTGGCAACGTCCCATGAAATCTTTCACTGCTCTGTCACGCCCTTGTGCAAAACGCAGATCAACTTAGGACTGCGCTGCGGTTTTTTTCTTTGTGAGAAAAAAATATACATTGCAACAAATCTTGTTCTTTTCTCCCGTTTATTGAACACAACTTTCTACACTTTGAGGAGAAAAATGCCCAGTTTCCCTGGATTTCCGCTTTTCCCTCCATTCTGACAAGGTAGCGGCTTCCTGATGATGCATCGCATGACCGCGTTGTGCCAAGACAAGACAGAATAGGACCCCACATATCTTCGGCGGTCATGTGATGCCATAGTTCATAGCGGTTGATGAGATGCAGTTTGGCACAGCTTGCGACCCATCTGGGAGATGCAGATATGCAGACATGAGAAGTATTTTACAGCAATGCATCTGCGTGCTTGAAGAGCTATTTAGCATATGCTGCTATACAAGAGAATTTGCTTTGCTGTTGCCAGCTGCAGATTAGTCTCCATTTCTCGAAAATTGGACAGACCAGCTGATCCATAGTCAAAGGCATGATAAGGCATTCTCTTATTTAATATTGCACTTAACTGCATCTGCATTACGCAGAATAATCTGGTTAAAGTAAAAAAAAACAGGAGAAACTTTCTTGTTTCAACAGCGTGAAGCAGCGCTGTAGTGCAGCGGCTGTAGAGCGCCGGTCGCTTTGTTTCTGTTAGCTCTGGCAGAAGTCAAAGCCCGTGCCGCTGCTCTAACTCAAGTGCCTGATATGTTCGGCCATCTAGGGCATGGCAGGCGGTTGACAGTCCATGCAGCCTGTCTACCCACAGGACATCTCCACATAGTGTGTCCACAGTGGGGCCAGTGCTGTCATCTGGGCCCACTATGGACCACTGCTCTGCTGACAGTGAGAGGGTAAACGTTTACCACCTCAATCCCCCATTAACTCGGTGAAGGCACTTCGATCCTCTGTGAAAATAATGATATTGATTGGAGCTCGGCTCTACAAACGAAACGGTTGCAACTAAAAGAGGGATGGGCCCTTGCATTAGAATATGGGATTTTCGAGGATAAAAGAGTGTTTGGATCTTGTTATATTTTCCCTCTCCTCTATCTCCCTCCAGCTTTTTCCCCACCTCCTCGTCTCCTCTGTTTTCTGCATTTTTATGTGTGTGCATGTAGTGTGGGAGCCTGCGTGTCTCCCAAGATTACCCTCCGCTATCCCCGCAATCAAACAACAAATGACAACATCATTGCTCAGGCCTTTCAGAATACGACACAAAAAGTGTGTTGTAGCTACATTAACTTGCAACAACCCCCTAATAGACCCTTGTGGGTTTTGTATCGCTTCCCCCTTCTCTCTCCTCTCTTCTGTCTGCGAGGCTGTCACACATCCACCGGCCCCCCCTCGCAGAGCGAGCCTCCGAGCCTCGGTGGAGATCAGGAGCTCCCTGTCGGAGGTGCTTTGTCACGTAGCCCAGGGAGCGTGGAACTCACCCAGAGCTGTTGAACAAACACAAGCACAGGGGCTGTCAATAGCAGCTCCGCAAACTAATTGCCTGTCAAATGAACCACCCTCGTTAAGCTGCCCTCGCATCACACACACACTTTCCAAACGTGCGTGCACTGTGACACTCATACGCTTACACACACAAAGCCGATTTGACTCAAAGAGTAGTGATACCTTGTTAGAAGAGGAGACACGAGTGGCACTTCTCTGTTTGCCGTCTTGTTTCTGCAATCGTTACAGGAGTATGCGGTGCAGTCACCGTGACATTGCCTTTTTGTTATTATTAAGGGGAACATAACATCGTATAGCCTAGCTGATGTAATCCAAACTCATCCTGCACACCCTCCTATATTACGGCGTATCAGCTGGTGTAATATTTCAGTTTTAAAACCCACTCATTAGATGGTAGCAGAGCTCCATATGCCAAATGTTATTGTTTTTGCGTTTGTTTTCCTTTTTTTTTTTCTTTTCTGTTTTTTCTGTAGTCATTAGGCGGTAGCAGTGGAGTGCCCAGCGCCTTGTCTGGGTGCCTGTAACAGTGCTGTCGGATTGACACAGCTGGGGAGAGCAGCTTGAGGCTGCACGCTCAGGAATACACAGGGGTGTTCAAAGCCCCTCTCTGAATCCTGATCAGAGCGCTGCCCTGGCCAACTGATGGCCTATTAAATATACATGCGCAGAGGTCAGAGCTGGAGGTCCCGGCTTCCTCCCAGCCATGTGCACTTAAGCGGAAGGGCTGGGCAACAATAAAACCTCCTCTCTCTCCAGCGAGCTCTCCCTTGACACCCTCACCTCTAGTGTGTACGTCAAGTACAGTACTCACCTAGCGCTATATTACAACTGCCTTTGTGAAAAGGCCAAATGATGCATTTTTTACACGGTTATTATATATTTATATTCAATAACACCGGGACCACTCTTGAGTCTGTCCGTCTCTTGTTATATATATTCTTTCCCATTGTCACCAATAAATAGTCCAACACGCCGACACAGGCGGAGTCTGAAGTGAGTCCAAATCTGTGTTCTTTGAAGTTCACCAGCGGCTGAGACGAGGAGGTAGAGGGAAGAGCCCCATAATAGACGGTCATGATTAACATATTCAGAGTGACAATCTCTCTGTGTTCGTTCGTTAAGCCCGGTCTGTCTGACTAATGAAGTGAAGCGGCAGTTTATCAATTAATCCAGCTCTGAGCCATTTGTGCTGGGGATAACGCCGGCGCCGGGTGTCACAGTGATCCATTTTGGTGCCCTTTAACCTCCACGGGTGTCCAGCCGCGCGGAGAAGTGCGTAACGACGACAGCAAGGCACACAGGTCTCCGGGAGTTGCTGTAAACAGGATTTGTGCCTGCCGCCGCTCGTTGGGAAATGCAGAGCAAAGGGTGCGGATTGATTGGTTAATAGGATCATGGAAAAAGATCACAGCGAACTAAAATTGAGGGTTTCAACATTCTCAGACTTCACATAGATCATAGTAAACAACTTAGTGCTGTCTCTATTAAAACAAGCCCTCCCCTGCTATTATCTTTCCCCCCACTGTTTCCTCCTCCATTTCACATTGTTTGTGTTCATTAAGACATGGGCGACCTGCCTGATCCACACATCAGACCCAGCTCTCAAGAGTAATTGTGATGGTCTCGCAGAGGATAATGTGGTTTAAACTCAGTATAGCCTGTCTATTAGGAGAGACATGATGGCAACCACAAATAATAAAGAACTATTTATTCCTCTCTCTGTGACGCTAACTAGGTAACATATCAAAGCAGCACCGCTAAGGGTCTCTCATACTGTCAGAAATGGCACCCTTCATCCATTCCCAATGGCCCTCGCCTCGACATCTTTGCTCTTCTTTCTCTACATGAGCTTGGTCATAAATGCACACACACCTCATATATATTTGATGGTTAATATTTATCCTCGCTGTGGAAGTGCACTTTACATGTGGTAACATACGATTACCTGCAATTCTTATAGCAAAGAAACAAAATCGATATGGATATATAATTCATGACAGAGGGGCTATCAGTTTTTATGGCTCTCTATCCAGCCTCATTAAAGTTTTATCATAATTGACTGCAAGCAAGAGTTTTTAAGGCATGTTTCTCCCTCACTTTCTACCTTTAATAATTAAGTAAAGTTTAATTGGTTGTATTTTGAAGCACCTAGTGGATGATAGGAGTCTACCAAATTCAGAAGCATGAATTATGGAATGATATGTTATGCATTAACCTGCGCGTTTGTTCGTTTGTTAAGGCAGAACAGTATGGCCCCGGCCCTCCGGATCACACCGAGAAATCAAGTAACTGGCTTGGCCCTTCAAAAAAATTCCTTTTTTATGTCTTTCATTGCTCTGTTAATGTAGTGACATGATGCTGTCACTCAGGGTGCTCCCATCAACCGCCAGCTCCGAATCGACTCCCCTGATTGGTGGTCAACTTGTTCTCTCGAAGGGAGATTGACAGACGGAAAATTGCACTCTCAGATTTCACCCTTCATTCGTTGCAGTTGCTCTTCCACTCGTCAACTCTCCGCCATGCCTGAGACAGACAGAGGCTTTATCCATTAGCTGTTGGCGTGGCGGGTGGGTGGGCAGATTGAGGCGGGATGGAGGAGGAGATGGGGGTAGGAAGACAATCCTACATTTGAGCACTCTGAGGGAAAATCAATCATGTCATCATAAGTGAGAAGTATGGATGAATTTCATCAGCTGGTTCCTGTCCTGTTCTCGCCGCTAGCTTCCTGACCGGCCTGTCCCTCTGATTGGCTTTCTCAATGACCCTTAAATCTAAGAAGGGGAGACGATTTTGAAGACGCTCTAATAAGAGAAATCGGACAGCACTTTCAGGGTTACAATTTCCCACTTTGCCTGCTGCTGCTGCACTGTGGGAAACCTCATGTGGTTTCTCTTGACAAAGTGGTAATAGATTTACCATATGATTTTGTGCCAAACCAGCATTAGGCTATTTTGTAAGAAAATGTTTCTCAACTATTTTCCATCTGCAGCAGATATGATGAAGTGTTATAAAGGGCAGCCTCAGTCTGCCACTGAAAATTTATTTTATAATTTTCCCCATCATCTCACAAGGTCACCGATGAGCACTAAAAGCATCATACACGTAGGGTGTGAAGCAATCAAAATGGATGAAAATGAAGACATGGGAATCACAGATGAGAAATTGACAGCCGTTTACAGCCTTGTTGTCGATGTGAGTGACAGAGTGAGGGGGAAAGTGAGAGGAAAGGAGTGAGAAGGAGAAGGGGAAAAGGGAGAGTTAAAGTGGTGATAAATTTAATGGAAAAATCAAATACAAAACAAATTCATTCCTCTAAACTTGATGCTTCAGTCGTTCTTTTCTTGGCCAGTGCTAAGCCTTAGAATAAACTGTCACTCCTTATCGATCGCATCTGAATTGTTACAGAGATTTCTGAAAAGTAGTCTTGACACACACCCGAATAGTAATCTTGGGAGATGAGAACATCCCGGGCGGATAGCTAACACCCCTGACTTAAAATAAAAGATGCATTTCCCTTCTCCCCTTTTAAGGTCCAATCTATTACACTTTGCTGAATTATGAATTCAGAGATAAATATGTTTCAAGGAGCGATATGCCCTGCCTGCAAAATAGCCGGCATGGCTATATTCTGTTTCGTCATGGGGAATGTTTATAAAAAGCAAACTAAGCATGTAATTCTTGCGCACAATTTGTTAATATGATCAAAAAATGAGTTCACTTCACATTTGATTCCCAACAAGCGGTTAAATGAAAGCTGTCGACGGCACCCACTAAAATTCATGTATCATGGTATGGTTCATTATATTCCAATGGTGTATTAATTATGGCTATAGATAGAGAGCTGTGCTGTGAGCGGTAGCCGCGCTGCTGTGTGCCAGGGGGAGCTCGCCTGAGGAGGAAAGCTCTGCTTGTATCCACTCATCCCTCAGCTGACAGGCCTGCTCCAGGAGAAAAGGATTTCTCCGGATTGAGTGCCATTTTCTCTTCTTTAACAAGGAAATTAGTGTGTAAAGGAGATCTGTCAGGATAAAGTGCAGCTTGACTACTGCCGCCCTCCCCTCCTTTCTTGCCTTTCTTTCCCGCCCTTCGCTCTCTTCCCCATCCTGTAACCCGCTCTCCACCTCTCTCTCTCTCTCTCCCCTTCTCTCCTTCCTTACTCTTTCTTTTCCTCCTCTCCCACTCAATGGCTCCCTCAGGGGATCTTCTTTGAGCATTAGCAGAACACATCCAATGTCCCAGCTACATGATTTCATGATATGATTTGTACCGGGGATTTGCAATAATCCGCAAATAAAGTTGAAAGTGAATGACTCTCAATGAGAGATGCAGACAAGCAAAACCAAACCTTTTAAGATTTTCTTTATCTTTGATGGCATGAAGAATGAATTTGTTTTGCATTACTTCACAGCCATTTAGGGACGGCTTGAGTATGTTGTTTTCTCTTTGGCTTTTACGATCATGGTTAATTCCTGCACATGAACCTCTGTGATATACATAATGTATCAGCCGCTGATTTAAATGTTCAGTTCCTCTGCATTTGCAGGGATCTTGGTCGCTCATTACGCATTACACCCTCACGTGCCTGGGAGTTGGAGTATGCCAGCTTATACCACTTGTAGTCAAGGATTCTGTCTCCACAGCTTCAGCTTGGTGTCATAACCTGACGATGCAATTACATTTTTGTGTCAACAACTCACCTGCTTCATTCACATCATGTTAGCCTATTAAGTTTTCCTTCTTTTATTTATTTTTTTAACCTGGATTAGATGGACAGGAATGAGCCCCACTGGCACATTTTAATAAATCCGCTACGAAGGTGTAAGGTGAGAAAAAAAATAAATCAAAACATTCATTGAAATATACTCTGCATCTGTGATGGAAAATGGCCTTACAGGTAAGTAAAGGAGACAATTAGGGAATATTCGTAAGTGCAGGAGCTGCATACTAAAAAACGCAAATCACTATTTCCCCATCTGGCCCCTACTGTGCCGAGAACTGCAGCTGAGGTCCGATCTCACCCGTCAATCACGGCCGCCTCGCTGTGGGGTGGGTGTCCTGGTGAGAGAGCCTACCCCCAAGTCATTAGCACACACAGTCAAACAGTACTGAGAACTGCCCTGCACTGCTCTGCTCAGCACCACGGTTTAAATATCCCCAGCCTGTGACAGGATCAGTTTAGCGATCTGTAGGATTGATCTCCTCTTTAAAGTTTTGCCTGAGGCGACTCTAATTGGGAACGAGGCTGCCTCCCACTCCCCTCACTCCCTTAACTGTCAGTCTTGGCTTTGTTTACTGAGGACATGCCCAAACCTATTTACTCAATAATGAGGAGACGTGGTGGGGATGCTGCTGATCACATTGTGGCCCCCAGCGGGACTTCTGCATGCTGCGAAGGGCGGGAACATCAGTTTGGACTTCTTCTTTCTTTCTTTTTTTTTTTTTTTAGCTTGTAAAAGTTAGTTTACGTTGTCCGTATAATGTAGCATGGTGGATGTATTTCCTGCTTGCGCTTTGATCCGGCTCCCATGGCTTGATTTGGCAGAGCACTCGTCTGCCTCTCAGAAGTTATTGTTTTCCTCTGACATGCCACGCATATATCTAAAATAGCGAGGCGTTTAACAGATAGGCCACAGAAGTAGCACCATTGTACACCTTCATATGTTTTTATGTCCTGCAGGTAGAGTAAAAAGCCCACTCCAAACACGTGAGGTGCCACCAGTGCCTCGCTGTGGAGTGGACTATTCATGACTGGAGTGTTTTGGCCTATTGGCCCATTTCCTTGTCTCATTCAGTGGATTCCTTAGATTCTCACTCTCATTTCGGTTGTTTTCATTTGCGCTGAATGACAAAGCCTTTGGTGTGGTGGGGCTATAGACTCCATTGATGCCCATTGGGATTATGAATGATGAAGTGGCGAAGCTGCTGCTATCAGGGGGACACAACACTGCTCTTAATAGAAAAGCATTTAGAAAGCCAGTGGGGAAGGAGGTGGTGGTGCTGGGGGCTTTCTGACACTCCACTGATAAGAGGAGGCTCTTCAAAGGTGGTAGTGTGTACAATGAAACACGCTGATGGGGACACAATGACACACATGTTGCATCTGACAGCCGTGTGATTTAGATGTGGGACTGGGAAAAAAATAAAAAAAATAAAACCTGGACCACACAACAGAGAGATCCGTGACGTGACGCCCTTGGCCACGGTTTTGTTGCAAGTCTGTCCGCGCATGCTGCTACTTATTGGTTTGATTTGACAGAAAACGCGTTGTCATTACTCATATACAGCTTCCGCAGATTGAAGAGGGAAAGGGGGAGGTAGGGAGAGGAGTTAGCAGTGTAGTGGCACGGGAGTGAAAGAGAGATATGCAGAAAGGAAGAGCTGTCAGTTTGAGGAATGAGTCTGATAAGAGGAAGGGACTCAGCAGATGGGCAGGAGAAACCGGCAGCACACTTCTCAATTAAACATGTAAATACCAAAAGCAGGCAGCAGCAGACAAAGTTAAGTAAACACTGTGCCGTGCTGTGATTACAAGCTCAGAACGCCGCCACCTTTGCCACTCGTTTCAGTTCCCGCAATTTCCAAGCAACTATTTAATCCAGCTAAACTTCTAATTTAGAAATAATACAATTCTTTTTTTATTCTTTTTAATCACCTCCTGTGGCTAAATTGATTCACGCAGAGCCAGACACTTTGGGAAGTTGCATGCCCACCAGGAAATCTTGATATAGATCTAATTATGCTATTCATCCATTCACTTTGGCCTTTGTTGCAAATTCTCTATTTTAGTATCTGTCTAATAATCTTTGTCCATCATTTCTACGTACATGCCCCTACTTCCTAGCCCCCCCCCACCCCTACACCCCCCACAGCACACCCTGCTGTGAACTACAGGGAGCATCTTAAATACTTCTGTAGGCAGTGTCCCTGACATTAATAACAATGAGCTTGGCATAACCACAGTGCGTTCTCAGGGTAGATTCACAGTTTGACATTCAGCCCAGATGCTATCGCAGAGCCTCACTGTTCAAGACCGCAGAGAAGACAGACATCTGTCACTTGTTACCTTTGAAGTGAATAAGAGAGGGATGCAGAAAAACACAGTGGACAAAAGGCCATTCTGACCACAGACCCTCAGTGTTTACAAACGGAAAGAGAGAGTGACAGGAGAAACTCAAGATGAATGGATCGCCGCTGTTGATCTCGCCTCCTCATTCCATGTGCTAAGTTATTCCGTGGCTGCTACCCCAGTGGGGGGTGTAGGGAAACAGGAAGTTGAGAGAGGCAAGCAGAGGCAGACAGAATGCCTCAAGGACTCTGGAGGAGCAGAGCTCTACTGCCTGCATGGGGGAAGAAAAAAAAAAGCCTAACAACTTACTGTACTCTTCTCTAACCTGAGGTATCAAACATTACAAATGTGAACATAATCCACATTTTAATGAGTGGATGATGCTATGATAAGGTAATATTTGCAATGGTGTTGATTTGTCATGTTGAAATAACCACATCAGTTGCATTAGCTGTTATTTGTGTTCACCGCGGGTAAAGGACCGGAGTGTAAAGAAATGCATTTTTGCACAATTAATAGAACAATGGCCATATTCATTTATCTTCTGTCATGTCTCCTTAGACCTGTTTCTATTTCAGGTTGCACGTCAAGTGAGAGCAGCTATATCTGGCTGGCAATTAAGCTGGTCCTGCCTCCCCTTGATGCTTGATTAGTCCGATTGATGGAGGAGGCCATATGTGGCGGTGTCAAAACTTGGCAGCCAGTCTCCATCCTCTCAAATGAGAGGCAGGCAATAAAGAGGCAGGCTGCCCAGAGTGGGTGCATGTACGTGAGGCCTGCAACACCATGATTTGGGCTCCCTAATATGTAGTATTTTCTCTGGGGGTCTTCGGGGGCACTGACCACTCCAGCCAAGTTCTTGTCGGGGCAGAGGTGGCCACCGGCTAGGCGTGTCACTGTACTGAGCCCTCTGGGATACAAGCTCCAGGCTAGGCATGGGGGATGTGGTGGGGGGAATAGGAGGAGTGGGACCAGTGGGCGAGATGGGGGGGTTAGAAAGCTGAAAGATATGGCCCCCTTCCCAATCTCGCTCGCAGACAACAAAAAGGGAATGCTTGAGAAGGGGAAGCAGCGGGAGGAGAGCACAAAGACAAAGGCGCGGGCAAGGTCAGTCTAGCTAATGGGCCTGAGCTGTAGGCTGCCTGGGGCTAGGCACACTTCTGTTCTCTCTCACACACTGGGCCTTCAAAGACCCTTCAGTCCACCCCTCTCCTTCTTTCCTCTCTCCTTCCGCCATCTCTTCCACTCCTCTTTTAGTTGCTTCCCCACATCCACTGGTGTCACTCCCTCCCTTTAACAGGGTCTGAACAGGTGCCTTTAACAACAAACTTTCCATCAAATAGTGCCCAAGTACTCTGTTGTCAATCATATCAACAATTCATTTACAGAAATGAATGACATTTCAACAAACAGAAAAGATTCCTCGTGGCATTTTCGAAATGATATTTGGCTCCTTTAACGGAGAGAATCCAAGTTTACCTATTGCCACCATTAGCCTGGAGGTGGGTCCCTGGAAGTGCTAAGAGGAACTGCTGGAAATGAGGAGGAGGTGGAGTGTTGTTGTCAGGTTGGCTGGCTGGCGTTGCTTGGCTCCACTCGAGGGCTCCTTTAATGTGCAGCGGAGTAGAATAAGTGAGTGGCTGTGGGCACCAGCTGAGCTCACTCTCGTCTTCGCCTGGTAGCTGAGGGGTGAGCCGCTGCCACCTGACACTGGGCACACGGCTCAGGGCTCCTCTTGGCAACGTGGTGCAGCACACATGTCCCCTCATTTGGATGGAGATTCAGACACAACACACAAAAGCATTACCCCCCTCCCGGCCCTCTTCCATCCTCCACCTCTTCCTCCTCCTCTCATTCACTCACTCAGTCTCTCTTTCTGTCCCCTGTTTTTTTCTGCCCTTCCTTTAGTTTTTGACAGCATCATAATAATCTGGGTATCTTCTTGATCATGCCCCATGTTTTTTCCATCTTTTTTTTTCTTGCTTTTTTCCCCTCATCTTCTCAGAGACGAGTTTGAAATTGCCTGCGTCAGGACTTTGCTAATTAAAGTCATACTTTCAAAAATGCCATAATAACTGTTAATTAGCTTGATGCTATTTTCAGCATAATTTGCTAATTAGTGGAAAACCTGTACAGCGTTTCTCTCTAATTACAGTATGGCTCCGCACAGCGCATCTGTGCCTCGACTCCAAATGATACCATTACAAAGTCCCGTATTACGCATTCTCTCAAAACAGTTAATTGCCTCCACAGATAGTGAGATACTTCAGTCAGCTGATTTTTATGGTAATAAATGGACAGGCACAGACACAAACCACCCTGGTTCATATTTATGAAATATGTAAAAGGAAAACAGCCTCTTCATGAGATGCGCGGAGTTAGTCTGGAATATAATCTGGTTGGTTCTGTGATGATTTTGTGAGACCGAGTTACTGAGGCTTTTAATGAAGTTTGATTTATTCTTTGTTGTAACCTTATGTGCAACTAAGCCATAATGTTGTAATTAAAGCGAAAGTATGCCAAGAGTCACAACTTTAGCCTCATATAAAGTAAAGGGGAAGCAGTGATAGATTGCGGTGTCAGAGGGGGTTGCCGTGTAAATACAAGTAGGAACATAATGTGACCATGCCACAGCTTATTACTGAGAATGTAACTACCTTGTCATCCCGCCGCTTATTTTCATGTAGCCTTGCAAGGCGAGAGAATTACGGACATGACCACAGGTTGACCCTAATACATGTGTTTACTAGACACAAATTATGACTCATTAAGTGTGGTGAGGAGCATGATTGGCATGACCTCCGAACTCAGGACGTCAGCTGCGCCCATCCTCTGCTTTGCCCCGCTTTTGACAGCCACCAGTCTGACAGGGGGTAGCATCGGTGCTGGCTAATTAATGCAACACTTCAGAGACCCTTTCATTTATGGCTTCTGAAAGGCATTATTAAATTAATTAAACCACCAAGAGTTAGTCATTATGAAATCAGGAGGTTTACATGGATGACAGCATTTATGAATTAAACATCCCCAAAGTTCCTCGCAGGAGATACCCCGAGCTGCATGCGGATACCTAGCGCGACAGATGTTTGCACCCCCCCTTCTTCCTCGAGCTAACCTGTATTGCAAGCTATTTAGGTCTCATTTGGGGGTTTGAAAACTAAAGGCAGGAGAGAAAGAGGTTCGGGATAGCTAATGAGCAGAGAAAGAGAGGGGAAAAGGAGGTCACTAGCTCTGTTCAGCTGTAGACAGTACAGATGGTTCTGTTTTATACAATGCAACAATGGCGTACATCAATTTGTTGATCGTTAATAGATAGCTACTCTCAGATGAATTGCAGGCTGGGATCAGTTGTCTGTGCGTTTTAGCTGAGAACCCTACATTTATAGCCTGGAAACATTCAGAAAGGCTGTGTGCTGTTTTTAACTCATCATGTGATGTGAAAACTACAAATGGTTCACAAGATAAATCCCATAAACTTGGGCTTAGCTGGAGAGCAGAGGGCAGAGATGAGTAGCTCACTCAGGAGCCTTGACGATAGACTCCTTTTCATCTGTGGACTGAGATTCACAGATTATCTCAAGAGGCTCTCTATCTCTGTCCTCGTCTCTATTTCTCTTTCTCTGTTGCACCCTCCCTTTCTCGCCCCTCGAATCAGGAAGTTTGCCAGCTACTGTCTTTGTTTACAATGCCAAGGGAAAATGTCAGAGCCGTTGAGAAAAATATCCTTAGAATCTTTTTTTTTCATCTTCTTAATCTAACAGTTTACTGAACTTGATAAGTGTCCTATCAACATGCTAATCAAATTACTTCGGAACCAAAATTGACAGTTTTCATTAATTATACAAGATTATTCTAATTGCAATTCAAATTTATTCATTCCGAACAGAAGGTATTCAGTAATATTTTACAAAATTTGCATATTAAATGGAGGGAGCTGTGCATTATGCATGGTAATGTATGCACAGTTTCTTATTTTTAACTTCACGGCCATATGTGGTGTCGTTGTAGGAGCAGGTGAAAAGTCTAAGTGTGTTTAATTTGCTTGACAAACATTCGGCTGGAGCTTGTCAAGGGGAGTATTGTGAATGCCAATCTTTATTCCCTCTTTATTGATTACCCCAAACTCTAAACATCTGGAGGTAAATGGCACTGAGAGAGATGAACTGAATCATGGGATTAGTACCCTCAATGACTGAATCACTATCAATTACTTCAATAGCATAATTCAAGTGTACTGCATAAAAGCTGCAGTACCTTGGTTTTAGCCAGGATTAATATTGCAATTTAACGTAACAATGGAGGCATGGGAATGATATGGATGGAGTCCAACTTTTTTACATTGATGTCAGAAAGCTAATGCCGTTATCTAAATACGGATGTATTTAATTCCTAATTTAGGCTTTGTTTGTAGAATGAAAGGGCTCAACGCATTAGGCACATGTTTTAAAAGGTAATGGATTCGGTGAGTAAAACAACCTTATTTATTCACTGAGACGCAAAACCCCCAATTTACTCTTTGTTTTTATTTCCTAAAGCGGGCAGTGAAGTGCAAACAGCTTACTGGGAAGCTGTTTACTACTGTATATGACAAAGGGTGTGTGTGCGCGTGTGTTTGCACATGCATGTGTGTGTTTATGGGGAAGGGAGGGAGGAGTGTGCTTTTCCGGCTCCACAGGCAAGGTCTTGCGTTGTAATGTAAGCGTAATAATTATCAAACAGCATCGGAGGCTCTGGGTACGGGCTTTAACAGGGGGAGTGCATGTTTGATATGTAGAATCAGCCCATAGTGCATCCATAGAGGGTGACTAAATCGCACGGTTCATGGATCACATTAGTATTGCTCTGCATCCACCCTCGCACTATAGGTGATTTCCATTTAGACACACATTTCCACATGAAGATAAATATGACTTGAATCGTAATTTCCCTGAAGTAAATATAATACAAATACAACATAATACAGTGTCAGGCCAGGCAGGCTAATAGATTACTAGCGTGTTTTCCATTTGTATGGTAAGTGGTGAGCCTAGGTGGTGGTCTGGCGAGTAACAAATTGAATGTTTAATCCATCTCGTGCAGATTGAGGGTATCAGAAAGATCGGTAGTCTTTCCAGTTCTCTTGTGACTGCTACTATATTAGATATTTTTTACTCTTTAGGGCTTTGAGGAAATTTTGTTGGATTAACAAGAGGTGCAAAGTGGTAGATAAATTCAATTTCTTATCTTTTCTGAAGTCATCTGTTATTTTACAAATAGGTATTTGGATTTGACAGGCAGTATTTCCAGTCACTCACAAGAGTAATCTCTGATGTCAGATTAAAATAAGACCAGCTCTAGTCGAGCCAGAAAGTTAAAATATTTCATGACTTTTAATTACGGAATTTTATATCGTAGTGTTAAATTATTAACTAGAGTCTTTCTCACCACTTATATTCATGGAGTCGTTACACTCACCATTATGTTAATCTTTCAAAAGCTTCTTCCCTCTATGTTAGACAAATGAATGTGGAGAACCCATGACAAATGTGCAAAAGATGTGCTCTCTTAATATTACCAAACATTCTCTAAGTACATATTTAATTCTGTAATAAATGTTTGCTCTGGCACTTGGAAAAGCTAGATTAGCCTCAACTGCACAGTATCTTATATAAGTGTGACAAATTGATATTTTTATATAGCTTAATCTGTTTACTATGATGTTTATGCGAGGACTTATTACAAACTAATTAAAGAAATCACTTTGATATAATTAGTCAGATTTCAGGAAGCTCATTAGTAGTAATTTGCATGAAAAATAAGCCCTGTAGTGGTGCTTAGACCCAGCTATCCGATCTGTGTTTTATCTGGTTACACATCATCCCCCATTGTTTGTTGTTTGAGGCTGTCTGAAGTGGCCCACAATATTTTCAGTCATTGCCCCGAGAAGCGGTGGGGTGTCTTTCAACAAATTCCTCCCCTACAGCAAGTCAACCTGTATGTGGAAGCAGACACACGCCTCTGTGTACATAAGGCAGGAGGAGTGAGCGGCAAAACACTGTCTATTTATCTGTCAGGTTCCTGACAAAGAACTGAGCTGACAAGTAAGGGTTTCCCTCGGCAGAGCAGGGGGGCTTTATTCACCGTACTTACATGCCCAGTCTATGCCCAGAGACTCATGTTATTTGCAAATCACACTCTTTGAAAATTCACAAACGGGGCGAGACATGCCACGCTATGGTTTTGTCAGCTGCCTTCACAACAGCTAGCTGTATCGCTAACAGTGCGCGGTTCGGTAAGGAAGCAGCTTTCTCTTAGCATTTGCCTCGCTGTCACTTTTTCCAACACATGCGTTCTGTGTGTCTTCATGCTTGGGGTCTCTCCTCCCTCAGAGGGATGCCATCTTCCCTTTGGACTGACAAAACGCCCACACTCCCACTGATATAAAAAAGGAAGAGGGGGAAAAAAAAGACATTCCTGGAATTACATCATTCTCTGCTGAGGCAGTTCCTGCAGAGTCTGATGCTAATATTTTATATCAGATCCTCATTATTAGAAAAAAGTAATGATAAAAAAAAAGCCTTTTTTTTTTTCTTTTGTGATACTTCTGTCTCAGGAAGTGGGGATCAGAATGCTGGTACAAAAGCAGGACCTGTTTATTCTCTATACCCTTTTCCCACCACAAGCGAAATCCTTCCCTAAACATCCGGACAGAGGAGCACTTGTGTGGTGCTGATGTCACAGACCTACCTGGCCTCCCTCTCACAAAAGCTAAGGTATCATTAGCAAGGCCCGCACAATGCCCATTCAACCAAGCCACTGCGCTCCTCAGGACTTTGGAACAATGTTATTTTTTGTTTGAGAATTATAAAGACAGAGTTTTGCAGGAAACCTGACAGACAAAACCTTTTAGAGGTAAATGCTCCAGGCGGCTTTTGGGTTTAATCTTTTCCCATTAGCATTTCACCCCCCTCCCTCACTTTGCTCACACACAAAGATCATATTTACAGGGTCAAAAGTAGAGCCTCAGGATCTCTGGGGACTGTTTTCCTATCGCTTTTTACTCTATATTTGCACTTTTTACTTTCATTTAGATTTTTCTTTCATATAGTGTTAGTGAATAGTTTATTAAATGCATAAACAGGTGTATTTGGGTGGTAATATATGCTGCCTTTATGATAGCAGAATAGGAAAATAAAAACACAACTACAGAATAACACCTCTTAACTAATCACGAGAAAAAACATACCCTCTCACAAAAATATTAAAAAATGATTAACCCACAGAAGCAAGGGTCGATATAATGTAATGGTTATATTGTCAACAATACAACGGCTATAGGAAGGGTTTATACTGCTACCTTTGTGCGTGTGTTTGGTTGCACATGTGGGTGTGGACACATTCACTTACATTTGTGTGTGTGTGTGTGTGTGTGTGTGTGTGTGTGTGTGTGAGACTCCATGTGTGTGATTCATTCCAGGGCAGTTTTAGTCCTTATAAAATATTCATTTTGGTTGTGCAGGGCCCTGTAATTGCCATCTCTCACCCTGAATTATTTATACCTCGCACAGACTGACAAAGCTTTGCCATACGGCCCCAGATGAATCAGAAAGCAGCCATCTCTGCTGCCAACAGCACTGGGCTTTCACACAAATATGGCAGCCACGTCTCTCTGCCTGGCCTCTCTTAATTTGACATTTTCTTTTTCTCCCTCCCTTTGTCCTAGGTGCACAGAAAGGTTACCTGTTAGCTTTAAGCACCGACCCATCCTCTGTCTTTCTGTCTCTATTCACCCCCCCCACCCCCCCACCTACATGACAGTCCACACTGGGTGTTTTTTTTTTTTTTTTCAAATCTTCTGAGAATGCGTTAATGTGGTGGCAACGTCAGAGTGGCTGCCTCATGTTTCATGATGACTGACCAGCCCTGACAGCCACTTTAGGTGTATGTATTATACATTAGTAATAATATGATGTAGAAATACACTGGCATAAATCTGAGCATGCATGGGCAGACAACAAAACCACTGACTCACTGACCTAAACACTCACACACTCACTTACACACACACACATGCAAATCAGCCCTTCGCTGGCATGCTGAGTCCAGCAAGATGTCTGTACAGTAAATGGTCACAGCCCCCCTGTTGGCCCTCGGTTTACAGCGGTGTTCCCCCTGCGTCTCGCCTGGGTCTGATCACTCCAAGGTGCCACAGGAGAGCGCCGGCGCTGTATAGCTCTCATTGTGAGTCGACTCTGGGGCCTTCCAGAACCCCACGTCCAACACCCTAAATACCACTATTCACCCGGGCCGGTTATTCCAACATATGCTTATCTTCCATCTCACTAGTGCAGGGAGGTGCTGACTGGTATTTCCTCAAGGCCCCAAGCTCCAGTGCTGACCAGTAATCAAAGCACCATATTTCTTCTCAAAAAATAACCTGAAGATACCTCCACGAGGTCCAGCTGGTGAGCAGAGGAAATGTTCCTGAGGGCTGTTTTGTTGGAGCGCGTGATTATTTTTCTAGCATCAACAACCCCCTCCTTCTTGCATCAACACTGTCCTAGTCATTATCACTGATACTCATTGCATGGTCTTTTAAGGGGAATTCACAAGTATTTAAGAATCCCAGACTGGATGCAGATGATGTTTGCTCGGCTGTAGCATCGTGGCCGTGCAACACAAAACAACATAGAATTATTTATGTTTTGTGTCTTATTATATTGCGTTCAAAGTCCTGGTAGAGTAAAGCTGTATTCAGACTAAAATAAAGAACAGCGTGCAATAGTACACAGCCTCAGCGGTATCTTGATACGAGGGGATGGGAGAGGCAGAGAGAAAGCTTGGGGCTAAACATGCAGTACGTGGCATGCTGGAGCTAAAAGCTGCATAAAGCACACAGCCTTAGTCCACTGTTAGCAAGTGATGGATAGTTAGCAAGAGCTCCAAGTCTTCGTCTAATCTGTTACAGTAAACCTGTGCCAAAGCCTGAAGGGAATCAGTGGGGGCTAGCTGCGAGTAGGCTTGACGTGAAACCATTTGTGAAGACGAGCGATTCTCTTAAGTAAGAAAGTAACAGTGTAGAGAAAGTGAGGGGGAGATAGCTGGAGAGCAAGTGAGACAGGAGGTGAGGAGAATGAGTGAGAGTGTGAGGGAGAGTGAAGGAAGAAGAGATACCATAATGAGTCCTGTAGCCATGGACTAAATGAAGAGGGATTGACAGAGTGAGGGATCCTCAAGTGAAATAATGTCAATGCCATTCTGCCCATTAGAGAGAAAGGGGGATGGTGGAGGAGAGGGTAAAAAGGGATGAATGGAGGGACACAGCTACATCTTACGTTGCAAGGGAAGCCAATAAATTATTTGTGACACCCTCGCAACACACATACCGCCAACAAAAACATGAAATATGAAACAACAAAATGAACTGACAATAGTAGCTGAAAAAAATATAAAGAAATAAAAACAGGAAAGGCCTTGGAAATACCCAATAAATTCTCCGAGACATGTAGTTGGGATATTTGATGTCGGAACAATAATAATCACAGTGACATCTGCCTTGCTGCTCTCGGAGGAGGCGGGCAGAGCCCGTGAGTGGAAGGGGTTAATCTTCCAAACCCAATAAGGTTGGATAGTGAGGCACTTGTTCCCTGATAAAGAAGTGATAGGATCTGTGGGTCTGGTCCCTCGGCGCTTGTACAGGGGTAGAGCAAATATTGTTAATGTGCTGTGGTTTACTTCAGCTAAGGCGAGAAAAACAGCCCTGCTTGACGAGAGAAGACAGTGGCAAACCGGAATACGACAGAAATGGCCACGCGGCTCAGTTCGGCCTCCCAGAGACTTAACTGGCATACATATCTGAGCCCACTCAGCTGTATAAATAAGTGTTTGGGAAGATTAAGATCTATAAGTGTCTCTATTTCTCGTTTTACCTGCTCTGCCTTGTCACAACAAGGATCTGAATGCAGTTCAGTGAAGTGCCTAATAACTGGAGCAGTAGGTAGGGAAGGCAGGAGGCTTGACATTAAGACCCTGGCGTTTTGGAAATCCGATACGCTATTGACCCGTGTACTACTATCTCAGCGTAGAGATCTGGTGTCAGCAGATTGTAGTCTGGTGTTGGGAGCCGTTTCTTACAGGGCTCTTGTAACAGGGGCCCATTGAGTCTGGGAGGCAGCTGGGGCCTGATGGGCTGGAGCTGGGTGGTGATCGATACTCACCGCCTTGCAACGGATGACCTCACTGTCATGGCTGCCGGCTGTGGACACTGCATGCTAGTCATTAGTGCTGGGGCACCAATCAGGAGCTTAGAGTTGTCAATACCTGCCTCTTACAGATACTGTGGCCATCTGTCAGTGTATTGTGTAACAGCCTAAGTAAATATGGGAAAGCTCCTTTGAACAATAAGAACAAGGTGTACTATTGACGAAAAAAATATGCTCGCCAGGAAGTAATTTGAAAAAAAATCTCGGATTGACAAAAAATTCCAACGAGCTCCGACATAACTTACATTTTTTTCAGCTTGTTAAGATATAAAAAAAAATCTAGTGAATGGATAAAAAAAAAAAGACAGGATAGAAAGCCTCCACTTCTTAATAATACAACATTATCCTTATTTGCCCTCTTCACTCAAATCAAAAGGGTGGACATTTATGCATGAGTGACATCAACCCGGCAATTAAGTTGGCCATTTAAATGAGAGAGGGCCTTCCTCACCTCGCATGTTTGTTTTTCCTCTCTCTCTCTCTTCTTTTTCTTTTCTTTTTTCTTTTTCTCTATTCCCCCTCTGTTTGATGATGGTAGAGGGTGAGCTCGAATTAGGGCGATGGGTCTTCCTTTGAGTGTCAGCCTAAAATGATCAGAGTAAAGATAAGAGGGTCTAGCAGCCCTCAAATCAGTCAAAGTGC
The DNA here is from genome assembly GCF_033807715.1 of Cololabis saira. Classification (NCBI taxonomy): domain Eukaryota; kingdom Metazoa; phylum Chordata; class Actinopteri; order Beloniformes; family Belonidae; genus Cololabis; species Cololabis saira. Next base: position 23,255,526 of record NC_084603.1, read on the forward strand.
CAAAGTCGGCCTTTTTCTCCTCAATTACCGGGTCTGTGAAGCCAGGGAGTGGAAGGCGCAGAGCCTGCTGCATTACTAAAGAGACAATCTATTTCCCCTTTGACCAGAGGGAGAGAAATCATTATGGCATGATTAGTAGCTTCGGCAGTGGGCAAGCATGGAGGTACTACAGGAGAACTGTATTAATTGCCTTAGACCGAGGCATGAGCGGGATTGTTTTAACGTTGATTTGTGGACCTGTATGACGAGCTGTTGGAGATAAAAGCCCGTGTCAGGTCTTAGTTATACTGGCAGACTTCGGGCATGCAGACAGATGGGCTTGATGTCAAGGTTTCTGAGGCTGCCCTGGAAGTCTTTTTCTATATGGCTGTCGATGTCTTCCTCTTTGTCTTTCTTCACACTTCATAGTTTTCCTTTACGCCTCCCGTTACCCCCCCCCCCCCCCCCCCCCTCTCCCACGATGGACTACACCCCACCCCTTCCTGCACTCCTTTCTCTCTCTCTCTCTCTCTCCTCCAACTGATAGCTGCCTTGGCCGATTATTTCATCCAGTGTGGTCCACTGAGAGCCTCCTCTCCCGACTTTGGAAGAGCTTTAATTAGCCATGTTAATATCCCCTTCATTGGCCTTAATATCACTCAACACCTTCCTCCATCTCGGCGGCCACCAGGGTCCCCCTGTCCTGTCAGAACAGCTGATTATTGAGAAGGATAGCTTTAATCAAACCTAATTGCAGTTCATTCTTTCCCTCTATCCCCCTTTGCCCTCCATTGCCAACATCTAATGGCAGCGACGACTTGATATCCCATTAAAAAACAATTAAACAACCTCCTTTTGTCTCTGTGCGTGCCAAAACACCAGCACAAACTTCTGTAGATATTTAAGAAGTAAGGCAGAGAGAGAGGGGCCTTGTCTTAATTGCTCTGCTTTTCACCAAGGACCAATTTGCACCGTGCTCATGGAGAATCTTAACCAACTCAAATGTAATGGATGCTATAGCGCTACCTCTGCTGTGGACTATGAAAATTAAGCTTATCTTTTTAGGAGAGGAATTGTGCTTAATTGCTTTCATAACAGTAAACATAAAGGGGCTACTTTATGATTGCGTGGGCACTCAATTTCTTGTGTTTATTGTTTCTTAACTTTTGGTTTTGCTGTAGTAGGAAGAGTATGTAAAAGCGCCCGAGTAAAGCATCTGAGAAAGAGACTGGGAGAACTCCGAGAGTAATGTGATTCTTTTATGAAGTGAATGCATTGCCTGGGAAATATATTCTATCTCTTGCTCTGACATAAATTGTCTCTCAATAGGCGATGCATGTGCATGCACATGGTTACACGAACACACCGCTGAGCACATGTGCACACATACACACAAACCACTGGTCTTACCCAATCTGTATGAGAGGCAACAGACAAATAAAAGTCGTATTTCAGGTCTGCTTTCCGCAGATGTCTGCTGCTCTACATTATGACTCTTTGGGGAAATAAAAACAGGGTCAGGGAATTAGAGTACATAATGGTCATTTTGATGATCAGCCAACAGATGCAACCCGAAAACACAGTGAACACAATCAAGTGAAATGCACTAATGACAAGTCAGGTTTTTTATGGGCTCGCCACACACCGACAGGCAATCAGCATTCTGGCATGGGTTAAAGCGTCTTTTATTGATGTCCGAGCCAAAGCTCCTTGGATGTGGAGTGAAAATATTTTCTCACCTCTCCTTTCCCTCCTGGGCCCTCGGTGAAGCACAAGGTATAGGAGTCTATCGAAGAACACTTCTAAATGACCAGTGCATGTGTTAATGTGGCCAGGGTTAGAAGGGTCATTTCAGACTCTGATTTATGGCCTGGCTGGGATCCCACTGGGTGAACGAGAAGTCTTAAGTGTTGTGAAACCATCCTCACAGGCCACACAAGCCACTGAGTTTAGCTGAATGAAACGCCCGTGCAATCTATGGTGCAATCTATGGTAATCCGATGAACCGCTGCGATTCTGAGAGCCAAGTGAGTCTTACAATGGAAACCATGTTATTGCATATAGTAATACCAGAGCCATGTGATGAAAAATAAATACGACTGCAGTGTATTTATAACGAATCAGAGAAAGCGCAGGAGCAATCAGTCACGATTCTGTGGGGAGAAGTTGCAAAAACAACAAGTCCATTTAATCGTATATCCAGTGAGGTCATTTAAGATTTTGTACAATAGGTTACATTTGAAATAATTTCTCTCACGGTCTTCTCTTACTTGTTAAATTTCCTCTTGAACTTTTATTTATGTTAGCGAGGACACATCTGATATACAACTCAGTTCAGGGCCTTATCAATAAATTCAGAGAGGCCCGAGAGGGAGCAAGAGAGGGAGGCAGCTCACAAACCAACCAAGCCCAGATCTCACTCAGATGTGACATTTGTTGAGACGATTAGCCAGGTTGTAATTTGTGGCATAATTGCCTCACCCACCCACAAGTACATGGGTGTGTGTATGCATTATGTGTGTGTGTCAGTGTGTGTGTGGCGCACTGTGGTCCCAGGAGTGTCCGCCTAATTGCCTGACAGGACTATAAGTTTTGTGGCGCGCTCTCACCTTGTTAGGTCCTTTATCCCTGATGCTCTTCAAACAAGACCTGGTCACAGGTGGGCCTCATTTGCTTCCCTATTGAACAGGAGAACTTTAATTGCACAGGGGGTGTCCTGGGATTAAAGAGGCGGGTGGAATATCAAGTGACTTCCTGTATGTTAGTGGCAGATGGGTGTTGGGGAAGACCCATGAACTCAGGTGAGGGGACGGGATCACAAAGAGACGGATGCTCTTGATTTTGAAATATAATAAAGACGACCATGAGTGTCCGAACAGAGAAAGCATGATGAATGGATGGATACGCGTGTGACAAGAGTGCGCAAAGAGTTTAATAATATTCTCAGACTTGTCTTTTCAAAATTTCAGCTTGAAGGATATGACTAAGTTCTTGTTTTTCTTTTTTTGTGCTCTCTTTCAGATTCTTCTTAAAGTTCTTTCTCAAGTGCAATCAGAACTGTCTGAAGAATGCAGGGAATCCACGAGACATGCGCAGATTCCAGGTGACTGAAACCTATTTCACACAAACGCTCTATTTCTGTCTCTGTCTCTCACTATCTGCGTATTTTTTTTTTCAATCGTGCACTCACATGTGCACATGTGTAGAAATAGACCGCTAAATCTGCTATACTATACTAACGCTCTTTGACACAGATTCACATACGAAACAGCTTTATTTTATTTTATTTTTTTCTTAATTATTGGCACTGAAGGGGGCAAAAACTAAGAAAAAGGGGAGTGAGGGATTTTGTGTCCTGTGTGCTCTGGACGGAATATTTATTAGGGAATACCATCTGACACAAATAAGGATATAGGATTTAAGAGTGCCATCAATTCTGCTCCTGACAGCTTTCTGAGCCTCAGCACAGAGGGGAGGACGATCCGACCACATGTAACAACAGTGTTAACTCAGGATTTGTCTGGCAGAGGAAACGCATACCTTCTGACACACACACACACACGCGCACACACGCGCGCACACACATATGGATGAATGCACATAAACGTCAGGAGCGCATATGTTTGCTTTCTCTGTATCCGTCTCTCATTCTTGGCCACATATGCATGCAGTTACTGTCACACGTATGCAATTCTGCATACGGCCAATGAAAACCATCTTCGGAAAACTGTTGCGATTTACACTAAAGGGACATGGATACTGAGTATCTTTTAGTACTTTTCCTGTTTCTTTTACCCTCTCACAACTAATGTGTAAAGAAGTTCTAAGAGGACCAGCGCCCTGCTGATTCATTTATCCAACCATCCATCCATCCGACCCAGACATTTTCACCAAGAGCGGCAAACTAGGTCAAGGTGAGAGTTTGTCTTATCAGGGTAGCCACAATCTACAGGAGGACGTCCGTCACTGTGCAAGACTATTCCGTGACAGACATATAAGTGAGCATCCTCCAGGAGGAAGCCCAGACATGAAACAGACCAGACAGGGTGTCCCCTCCTGATGTCACCACCATCAGACCTCCCCTGCCTCCTCAAATCTTCCCTCAGGGTAAATGTGGACTGATGCATGACAGCCACCACAGGCTTTCGCCTTTCGCTTCCTATGTATCTAAAGAAAAAAGCAGAAACTCTGTTTTAGCTCTTTTTGTGCTCGAAAGAACACTCGTCATTGGCGGCCATCCCTTATCTTCCGTGTAGCAGTTATTAGGCCATTTCGCCCCTAATAGATTTCCCAGATGCTCGACCATAGGTGTTTCTCTGGCCAAAGTTGTGTATTCGACATGCCTTCCACACTACTTATTACCCCCCAAAACCAGCTGGAGGCCAGAAAGGGCCCAATCCATCATCCTCAGCTTGGCCCAGCTCTGAACCTGCTCACAAGAATGGAGCTCTTTCACTTCCCCTTCTTTCCCCCTCTCCCCCCCTTCACCCCCCCAGCCTTCCCAATCCGACCAAAAAAAGTACCCCCCTGAATTCCACCGCTACACCGAGGTCACTTACCGGCGAAGCAAACCTGAGAGGGGCTCTCTGTTTCCGCCTCAGAAACACTTTGGCCATTCACATGCGGCTCACTGTTTGGAATGCGGTGGCCGAAAAAACAACAACAAAAATAAGCATTATGAAATATGGAGTGTGGCTTGGAATTTGATCCTAGTAAAATGTTTGTTGAGTGATGGGATGGAGTACGTCTTGCTTGCTAATGACTACAGTAGCATTTTTTAAAGGGAGGCCTTCCACCCTTAGGTAGGTGGACAAGTCGAACGCCGTTCAGGAGTCAACGGAAATGGTATTTTGGTAATTCAAAAGTCAATTAGCTGCACATTAAAGCAAGACAGTAAAAAGCGAACACAAAGTGGATGAGAGGCGAGGTAACTGTAACGTGATATGTCCAAAGACAACATCAGATCCAAGAGGTTTGACAAAAATAATCAATAGCATAAAAGCATACGCTTTGACAAAAAATGATTTCTTGTGAATTATTAATGTTTCTGGGCTATTTCTTCATAGTTAGACTCAAAAGTCTGGATTGTGTTATCACCGTTTGCTATATGACATTTTAATTTCACCCCTCCTGCAGGTTGTCGTATCGACGACCGTCAATGTGGACGGCCACGTCCTGGCTGTCTCTGACAACATGTTCGTACACAACAACTCCAAGCATGGGCGAAGGGCTCGCAGACTCGACCCTTCAGAAGGTACGCCTCCTTATCTGGAGAATGGTAGGCTCATTTTTACATCCTATAATTTGCTACGCTCCTTTTTTCCTCTAGTTCTTTTTTACATCTTCACATTTTTATTTTCTCAGATCACACACGTAGCTGCTTCTAGTTTCTTAGAACCTTTTGTTCTCACTTTCATTTTACATTTTTTAAGTTGCTTTTTGCCTCCCTCATCCCTGCTGTTATGCATTGACTGGAAATAGTATACATTATGCGGCGTGTTTATCATTTCAGGACCACTAACAATTATGATGATGCACAGACTAATTTAAAAATGTTATACTACTTCCAGTCTCCTAATGCACCTACATTTGTCCTAAAAGCCTATGTGAAACATGATCAAATTGCTGAAGAATTTGGCTGTGAGGTCAATTTCCTGCCATTGGGTTCTGCAGATTTAGCTGTGAGAGAGCTGAAACAGGGGGAGGAAGGAGAGAGACAGAAAGAGGGAAGAGGGGAGGAGGGGGGCATAGGGGTGGGGTGATGGTGTGTGTGAGTGTGTGTGTGTCTGTGCGGAGGGGTGGGGTGGCCTATGAGAAAAACAGAACTTACTGTTTTTCTTCCAACTGATTCCATATGATAGACTGATTGCCTTCTCAGCCAAAAGAGAGAAAAGAAGGACCACCAAACCATGGGAAATCCAAAAAGTAAAATGCACTGAGCATAACCTTCTGACCCTTGTGGCCTCCACTTGCAGATGGGAGCACACACAGCTGAAAGACTGTTAAAAAAGAAGAAAAAAAAGAGAGAGTGAGACAAGTAAACCGACTTGGGCCAATTGTGCAAATTGCTTATGTTCAAATTTCAAGAGCCAATTATGGCTGGGCAAACAGCTTATATACACCACTGACTAAAACAAGCTTCTCTGCACATTAATGGGCATTAATGGTTCTATCACCAAAAGCAAATGTAATGTTTAATACAACAACGACTAATACAAAAAAAAAGAAAAAAAAAGAGGAAGACGACGACCAGACAATTAATATATCTCAGTGCTCTCCAGTCCTAGTGGGGGAAAAAGCTAATCTATTTGTTTTTGTCTTTATTAATGACTCCTCTACTGGAGAACAAAATCAAATAATTAAAGTCCTGCCCGGAGCACCAAAGTCATTATGTTCGCTGACGTTCTGTTTGTGTGTTTCACGTTTATGACACGATAGGTGTGGATCGCCTAGCAACCAGTTTCTTAATGAGGAGAGCAATTAAAGAGGTTGAGCCCTTGCCTCCATGTTCCCCCTCTCCCATGGGACCCCTCTGTGTGTTGTGTGTGTTTGTCCATGTGTGTGTGTGTGTGTGCTTGTGTTCTTTACAGGTTACCCCTACCCATCCTTTTATTTCTCTCTTCACCACACTCTTCAAAGCAGCAGAGTGACGCCCCGTAAAGCAAAAAAAATAAGCTATTGTCAACCGCCCAGTTGCACACGTCTTTGTCTAATAACTTTAATTCACCTTCTCTCTGCTTAACCGCTCTCACAAGTTGAGATTCTTTTCTATTTATTTATTTCTTTTACCTCTCCCAGGCTCAGCTCAACAACAAACTCATTTATTATCATGCATGGACAGCGATGGCTCACTTTGTTTGAGTCACCTTTAACAAACTGAGATTTGACACTTGAGGAAAAAGGAGACCCGGTCGTAAAATGTAATCCCAGCCATGTCCTCCATAGCGCACTGACAGCGAGCGGGCAGACAGGCAGCGTGCTTTAAATTAGCAACACATTCTTCCTTTAGAGTTCAAGAGAAGCCTCAGATATGCGGCTGTCTGACTGGGTGTGCGGCTGAAACAGGAAGGCATCCTTTTCTCCCAGCTCGTGCTGCACTTGCACCAGCTGCCTCACATTGATCAAGAAGTGCTGCCCCCTATTGGCACAGAGAGGGGACAGCCTGTGGATGACAGACTGAGCCTCACCATGTGACATTTTTGTTCACTTGTGTGCACTGTCACACAACAAGCATATTATGCATTCAGACACGAGCGTGCTTTGAGGCTGCCTGTCACTCAAACATGTATAGATTCAGGCTCAAAGGTGCATAAACATGCTCACAAATAGCGGAGTCTTTCACACACACTCCCACTCATCCATGCACACACACACACAGACACATGCGAGCACGCACTCGCACACGCACGTTCCTTAGCTCAGTTCTACCATTATAGAGCCCCAGACAATATGGGAGACTCACCATAGAGCCTGCAGCGCCTGCCTCATTTGCATGCCAAGTGGCTGTAATGCTGTTAGGGTTTATGCAATAAAGACAAGTGAATCCAGACTGCTGGGCATAAGAGGAAGAAAGAAGGAGAGGAGAAGGAGGAAAAGGATGGAAGGGAAGGAGAAAGAAATGGAGAGAGTATGAGTGAGAGAGGCTGAAAGTGAGACAGAGAGAGAGAGAGAGGGAGAGGGAGAGAGAGAGATGGAGAGAGTCAAAGGGAACAGATGGCCCAGGGAGAGGTAAAAGGTATAATCCCATCAGCTGCACTATCAACCGACCATCTGGACATCCCACAGCACAATTACAACACATTTCAGCAGGCAGAACAAAGGACGGCTTCACGGGGCCATATCAGACCTGTTTGAGCGTCACAAAACTAGAGCTAGGACCTCCTTCGCTCAGATCTCGGATCACTTTTGACGTGCAACCACTAAACAGAGGAGGAGAAGATTAAAACAGATCACAGGTGGAAAAGTCTACGATCATTTCACAGCAATTTAAAAATAAAGCAAAACAGAAAGATGTATTGAAATATGCATTCAAATCATTTTATGCTCCTCCAATGTAATCCGAAGTTTGCGGAGACTTAGCGATACAACACTCGGGCCAGCAGACTGGCTCTTTGCATCCTCATCCGTCCACTCCTCATGATGCCTATCATCTGCTGAGGGGGCATTGTGCGTGTCTGTCATCAGATCGCCTGTGCTGACTGTGTAATCCACTTCGCCACGGTCCCCATTCAGCACATGCTCCCCGCTCTGTCTGTGCATTGAGACATATGCAAATTTTTTCGGCAGAAGGGTGGACAGCTTAGGGCCTCAGTCGCTGCCTCTCCATGGGTCCTTCTGTGCGTGGGAGGGGGCACTGGGATTTCCGAGGTGGTGCGTCTGTGTTTGTGTGCGTGATTGTGTATGCCTGTCATAGGTTTCGGGCTGCAGCTGCCCCCCAACAGTCGCCGTCACCATCAGGCCTCCTTCTTGCCTCCTCCTTCCTGTACCCCCCACGCCCCCGCCACCCACACCCCCCCCCCCCCCCCCCTCCTTCTCTCTCATCCCCAAAGTCAATTTGTTTACAGTAATTTTGAAGGGTGAATTATTTGCTGTAATCGTCCGCACTGATGAAGGTCAGGCCCTTAGAGGGGGCCCAGCATGCCCATGGAGGGTTGGTCCTCTTTCAGACGCTCCGCTTCCCAATTAAGGAAAGCAAATGTCACTCCTCCAGGCCTCACAAATGAAAATCTGTACGAGGTGATTAGCATGAAGTCAACAGCGCCTGTTAAAGTCAGATTCCCTGTAGTACCAATGTGTGTGTGCACTTTATGGGCAGGGAGAGAGAACAAACATGACCTGAACAGACCCAACAGCAAGGCAAACAAAGGGAGATGTCTTGTCTGAGGTGATCCATACAACAATGGGTGGCTGTGATTTACTTACTGGATGGAAAGGATAAAAGAGGTTCAGAACTAAGCTTGTAAGGAGACAAAAAGGGAACTTAGTGGAATAGTCACACACGTTTTGAGGGGTAGGAGGAAAAAAAAAAAGCCATGCACAATTCATAGTGTATTAGAGATATTGATGGAAATAGATTAAGTTTGATATTGCTACTTTATTGCTAGCTGTCATGCTATTTCTGTTGTAAACACGGTGTTTTGCTCAACACCATATTAAGGTAATGCATCAAATGACAGTGAATGTGAGGCACAAGATCACTCAAATTAGATTATAATAACAACCCAGACTGTTGACGTATGGCAGCGCTACATAGCAGAAGTCATGCCAGATGAAAAGCATTATAATAAACAATATGAAATGGATTGAATCGATCACAAAAATAAAGAAAAAAAACCCCTCTCTCTGAATAATTCATGAGCTTATTTCACGTTATGAAACCTGAAACTATACTCGGTGTGCCTGCACTGTATTGCAGAACAAAGGTAATGAAATAACTTGAAGCACCAAAGCTTTAGCTTGTCATTTCCACTTTAACAGTCTGTATTCTTGACTCATTTAAGATTTGCTCAACTTTGAAATTTTACTGTACATGCGGGTGAATGCTTAATCAATTCTGATAGCTACATTTGCCCTGACACATAATTTGCTCCATCAAATCATTTTCCTGGTGAGCCTGGCGTTTAGCCTTTGTGAAGTGGACCATTTGAAGGGCCTGCTTAACTACACCACTCCAGCGCGCTGATAAATGATTCTGATTCTCATGCCTTAAAGGACAAATCCATCATTTTTTTTCTTTTTTTTTTTTTCCGGGGGGCAATTTCCATGATATGTCTTTGTAAGAGACACGGAGGGCTGAACGCAGCGGTGATGCAGCAATGTGGCTGATAGGAAAAGGGACAGGTCCACGAGTTTTGAAGCTTAGGTGCTGAATTTGCTCTTTCTTTTTGTCTTGGATAAGCAGCCACCCCATGCATCAAGGCTATCAGCCCCAGCGAGGGATGGACCACTGGAGGAGCCACGGTCATCATTATTGGAGACAACTTCTTTGATGGCCTACAAGTTGTGTTCGGAACCATGCTTGTATGGAGCGAGGTATGATTTTACATCTTCTTCAATAATAGACTCAGTGGAAACATTACTCCTCTAGCCTGCTCAGATAGCATTACCTGCTCTGTAGCTTGTATTTGCAGAGGGCTGATTGTCCTCACTCTATTACTCTGTAATGTAGCTGATAACTCCCCACGCCATCCGGGTCCAGACTCCACCTCGGCATATCCCTGGTGTTGTGGAAGTCACGCTGTCCTACAAGTCCAAGCAGTTCTGCAAAGGTGCTCCTGGGAGATTTGTCTACACTGGTGAGTGAAAACCCTTTTCTCCCCGTCTCAGGCTTGTACTGTACTCCCCTTCCTCCCGCTCCCTGGATGGAGCCCTCAGCTCTGAGTCCGGGTGCTGAAAATGAATCGACCGTGCTTTTTGAATGTTAAATATGTAAGATCTGCATAAGTAGTAAAAAAAAAAGAGAGTTCATGCCAAGTTCTGTGAGACCCAAGCTGTCAAGATAACTAATTCATTCTACTCTCTTTATCTGTCCTTCAGTGAAATGGATTTTTAAGCCATAATGCGTGTGTTTTTTAAAGTTTTTTTTATGAATAAGACTGGAAAATTTCAAACAAGATGAAGTGCACGAGTGTGAAGTTATTCTCGTGTGATCGGCATGAAGTCATGAGAGAAAAAGGTGCAAAGAGATGAGAGGCACGTGAGAGGGAAAAGGGAGTGTGTGTGTGTGTGTCACACTCGGAGTAAAAGATCTGATTATCTTGGCTAACAGAAGGAAGTGGTGGTCTTATCTGTCATCATTGGTGAGTAGACAGAGGTTGTGGGGGTCAGAGCCTGTCTGACCTGGAAGCCTCTGTCTGTTCCAACTCCGATGGGCAGAGTGAAAGCACTCTAACTCCCCCCCAGCACTCCCATGCCTGCAGCACACCCCTGGCCTTGAGCACAGCAAGGCCATGGCTGTGCTGGAGGAACACCCCCCCCCCCCCCCCCCCCCCTCCGCCCCTCAAACACCTACAAAAAAATTCCCCATCCAGACCCCTCCATCCTGGGGCAGCTGTTTCTCATCAAGCCCCCCCCACCTCCCCTCGCTCCCCAAACCTACAGCCACCCCCAGCCATCCGTCCCCTTCTCCTCCAACCGTGCAGTCTGGCCCAGCTCTCCTGCATTTAACCTCCCTAGCAGGAGCGGAGCAGAGGCCAACAAGGCACCAGGATAATGAAACAGGAGTGTACTGTGCCTGCGTAAATGTGTGTGTGACTGAGGAGGAGAAAGTGTGAGTGCGAAACTGTGTGCGTGTGCGTGTGTGTGTGTGTGTGTACACATGTTACCGCACAGCCCTGAGAAGGTGTATAAGTTAAGACATTAATGGCTTCTATAGCACCCTAGTGAAAGTGCCAGGTCCCTTAAGAACAGACCCCATTAGTCACAGAGGCTAAGCGGATTGGGATGATTACCATCAGGTTTTACTGGGGAAACGCGTCCCCTTCTCTCTATCTTTGTTGATTTTTCTCCCCCATTCTTCCTCTCTGTCTTCCCTGGTTCCTTCTCACTTCCAGTTAGTATAAAGATACAATTACCCCTGGAGGCAACGGTGGTACAATTGATTAGTGCGGTGAATTAAAAGAGAAAGTCGCCAACAGACAGGTCCGGCTCCTCCGCTGTTACGCTATTCCCCGTGTGGCTCACCCTGATTGTACGAGGGGCGACGCTTGAGAGAATGAATGCATAACATTAGAATTAGGACTCACTGATTCCATATGTACAGTAATTGCCAGGTGAAAGGATATTCGCCACTTGTCCGAGACATTACAATGTGAATTGGCTGATACATTGAGTGCCGGAGAGTGGATCGCGTATTTAAAAATGAAACAGCTCATTCCAAACCATAGCTTTTCTTTCTCTGCTACAGCACTTGAACAAATGGCCCTAGACGCAGAAATAGATTCGAAACGACCCAGAGCTGCTATAGCACATTACACAAGCTGAAAAGGGCATGTAGTGACACAAAGCTGTCAAAAAGGCGCAGAATGCTTTAGCATCACGGTGCAGAACACCATGCGCATATCAAAAGTCTAGTTATCCAAGCACGTGACTTCGAGCGTGACTCGGGAGCACAGCTTGAGCGGAGTGAGTTTTTTTTTTTGTTTTCCTTTTTCATGTTGATTGTTCTTGCACCACCACCCTAATTGAGGAGATTTAACTTGGTCAATTTAAGAAATTATCACAAATTACTTAGAGTCAACACAGAGGAGGCTGCAGTCAATTCGAACAGCAGAGCGACATGTCCTCACTCGGGTTAACACCCTGGAATCGCTCCAAAACTCACAATCCATTCACAGAAAGAGAGCACCCTGTATGTCAAATAATCCTGTTGTCATTGACTATTGAATGTTTAAAACACTAATGAGACAAACAGAGACACTATATAAAACCTGAGTAGGCTGCAGCTGAAAGACTGCTTTAGGGAGTTTATATATGTTATTTTTAAAGCAATGACACTTTGACTATTTTCCCTAAATCACAGTCTGTACATTTTACCTTCTAACTGAGCGTTGTCTCTTGGCGCTTGCATGCTTGTCCTCTGTCTAATCCATGTATCGGTTATCCATTGGTCAGGACTAGACCGGTAGAACCAACTGTCAGCAAGGTTGTAAAAAATCAAAAGGAGAAAGTGGTGGATGCACCTGAGTCAATACTTTATTACACCCTAGCCTTTATTAAGCACCGAAAACAGCATGAGCCAGTTAAATCAAATATCCAAAAGAAAAAGTCTCAATTTTCAGCCTCATTTGTCGCTTCCTAATCTTTTTACCCTCATGGTTACAGAACTGTATGAAAGGGTAAATCATAAATAAAAACTTGACCGTACAATTCATCTAATTTAAGTCCTAATTGCATCAGAGCTTTTGGTTTTTTATCTTGGCCAAGTTTCCACGAGCGCTCCCCTCCGGGGGCAACGATGCAGGCCTGTGGTAATATGGTTCTGCAAGCAGTCCTAACACACTCAGCCACTATTTATCCTAATCAGTGACATCCACATAACCAGGATTGCTTAAAATGAACCCCTTCCGCGCCCCAGAAAATGCACATTTACCGGGACCCCATTTGTCATGGGTAAATTGAGGGTCAGTAAACTTCGCCTGTATCCTCCAGTGGGGATCCAGGACATGCATCATAACGTTAGGAGAGAATGATTGGCGAAGGCGAGCTGTCACACATTTGTCAGGGGGAAGGGAACATTATTTGCTAATTTCCCAAGCTGGGCACTGACAGGGTGCTTCGTCTTCAGACCTTTGGTGACCAGCAGGGCTTTTCGGCTATTAGTACAAGTCAAGTGTTTTTTTTTCCCGTTTTTTTTTTTTCTTTTAACCTTAGTGTAAAGCGGCAGAAATAAGAGCCATTTGTTTGACCTCGCAAGACTGCAGCACACTGAGTGAAGGATTTTGGATGAAGCCCCAAACAGAGAGCTGTTCTTGCCAGGCCTTTAGTTGTGGCCAGACAGCCTTGAGGGCTGATGGATCACAAAGTTTCCTTGTCAAGGTGACGCTATCGACTCCACTGCACCAAAAATCTGACAAAATGGGTATGAGGCAGTCATTCATCAACATAAGGACAAAGGGGTCATGTGTGTTTCACTCAATACTAGTGGAGATCAAGAAATGTCAACCATGTAAGGGATGGAAAAGGAAGATGTTACTCGTGTAGAGGTACGGTGTCTTTACAGATGAGCTTCAACTATAGTTTCTAGCTTTATAGAAGGTTAAATTACACAAAACACGTGCAATGATTGCCCACCCAAACTTTACATAGGCATATATAGAGATGTTCAGTCTTCAACTCACAAAATAAATGCTCTTCCTGGTCCACTTTTAGAAGGAGTCACAAAATGTTATGTGCTCTTGGACACTCCTCCCCGAAAATGAAATAAACAACCACAGACGTCTTTATCGGAGCTCATGAGATAGGGTCTCGCGCTATCCAACAAGTGAATTGGGCCTATCCTCGCGTTTCCTCTCCGCCCTGTCGTCACTTTGAAGTCCCAGACTTACAAGCTGATCAGATGGAGAGCTTCCTTTTCATTTCCTGTCCTGCAGGGTTGGGTTTGGTTCTTTGCCGCTTGCTGGTCAGAGATGGGGTGTGGCTTACGGCAAAGATATGCTATAATCAAAGGCATTCAAGGAAGTATGTAAACAGATCGGCTTCTGAGAAGGACTTAAAATCGCACATCAGATATTTCATAAGAGCTGTATATTTATGCGCTTTAAATCTACTCCACACTATATTCTAGATTTTTCTATTTATTTTTAAATAGCTGACCGAAGAAAAATCCATCCTGCATTATGAAGTGCAGCAATGAGAAAGGATGACACGGGCATTTATAAATGTCATCGCCACAGTCAAATGGGCTGTAACCAGTTGGCACAACAGTTTTAGCATGTGTCAAAGCATGTTATCCAACAGCCATATCCCCATACCTGCCTGGTCTCATTACAACCCTGGTATTTAGCAGCGGCTCCACAGGAGTGGAGTAGACACACACATTGCCAAGTTAGACGGGCTTGGTTTGAAGGCCTTGTGAGCTTGTGCACATCACGACAAGGTTCCACAAAGGAAGGTCCTTGTGTCCAATTAAAGGGCTGACGTGACACGTGCTCGGACTCCCCCGCTGTCAGCCAGCTTGTCAGGTAGGCTTTGAGAAGCACACTGTGGCATTATTCCACAGCGTGTTATCAGCAAGTGACCTGTGAAATCCAGCTCCGGGAAATTGATTGAAATAAGTACTTGCAGTTGAGCATGTATTTTCCCCATTACGTCTATCTGTTAAATGTATTGTGGCTATCCTTCTAGAGAAAAATGAAAAGATGGGCTGTGTTTTTTTCCCCCCCTTCCATAAGGACGGTATTCATTGATTTAATTTTAATTGGACCCACTTTCTGTCCCACTGTATCATTAGAAGTCTGTTTTGTAATGGCTCCTAAAATGGATTGTCCACACAGTATCACAGCATCAGTTCTCAGCCACAGGAAAGAGAGACAGAGGAGGTGTGTGTGTGTGTGTGTGGGGGGGTCTTGATAGACGAGAATCTTTCCTCTTCTCCTCCTCCTCTTCTTGCCCCATTTTCAGCGTGATCCACACCCAACGGGCTTTAAAAGAACTCTAGCCCCCAACCCCCTCCGCTGCCGCATTTTGATTGAAATTCATCAGCGAGTTTATTGAGAAATGAATGAGGGAGGCAGCGCGGTATTGACTTTGAGAGGAAAACACAACTCATCTTGAATGAGGGGGAAAATGCGGCCGTAATTTAGCCGTCATCGATCCGTGCCCCGTCCATGTATTGATCTTCATTTTACAATATTAATTTGCGCTTGCAATCAGCTGTGAAGGGAACCCATTTGATTTCTGTTGGCCGGTAATGTGTGAAAGTCCGCTGATGTCCTTAGAGAAGTGGCACATATACTTTAGATGTCATCAAAGAGGATTGAACAGGTGTCTTTGGCATTTTCTAATAATACAACCAATATGAAGTGAGCCTGAAATTATGGATGTGCAATCTGTAACGTTGCTCCCTTTTAACCGTGTTAATTACATTTTATCTGTTGCAGGAGCAATATCTGCTGGAGACTGTAACTGTCTGGCTTTTTTTCATCTGTATTGGCTCAAAGTTCATGAAATTTCAATGAACATTGATCTGTCTCCATTGATTTATCTTAACTGCAGATCTTTGAAATTTTAATTTCCTGTTCATCTTGAGACTGCTGGAGATGGAATCACTGAGTGATAACTGGCTGCAGTGGATGGAGATGATGTGGTCAGTGTCAAAACAGATGAGGTTTGCTTTGCGTGGGTTTGCTGTGAAAATTCCAATTTGGCTTGGTTTGATTTTTGGTGGATTTATAAATTGGTCTCTACATCTGCATGTGTACTCCCCCCCTTCTCTCTACACGTGAACATGTCTGTACTGAAGGGCAGCAGCATGACTTGTGATTACTCTGCCTTTCTCGTCCGCGCAGCGTTCAGTTTTAACTCCTTATAGTAACGCCGAGAAGAGTTTCACCGTTTCACCATTTCCACGTCTCCAATAGGCTCCTGTAGACTGTTGAATATCGACAAGGAGAGGTCATTATGTGTGATAATGCTGCTCTGAACTGCATCCAGCTAACAGACTGCAGGTGCCTAGAAGGCGTCAGTTAGACTGTTTGACAAGTCACAAATGCAATAACACTTGAATGAACTTCTGCCTGTGCTGTTTATCTGTCTCCCCCTTTCCAACTCCCACTCCACCTCTAATTTGTGTTAAGGGGAAAGAAAAAAATAACTGCTCAATGGTGTAGGAGGAGTGCAGATAAGCTCGAAGCAGTTAAGTATAATTAGCGAAAGTAATAGCTGGCAAATGGCAACAAGGCTAGGTTTTTATCTCCTGGAAAGATAGAGTTATCGTAATAAGCTGTAATGGCTGGCAGGAATGCTAGTACTCTGTGCAAGCTCCCATTCAGGCTCACAGACTTAACAAGGAACAATTTCCCTTGAATTTACTGCTTTGCTCAAACATTTCCCTATGTTTATGCCCTGATACTGTAAGTCAATACATGTGTTCAATCCACTTTCATATAGGCCGAGGGCACACGGCGCTGTATTGCTATGTAAGCACTTCTGGCTGCCAGTATCGGCCATGTTACGCGGTTCCTGTGGAGCAGTTACTCATGTCCTATTTCTAGGGAACACGAAGAAGGAGCAGCAGACGCTCAGATGCCGTGTACCCACCACATCCACTCTACATTTTTAAGTAAAGTGACAGGATCGAGGCAGCTAAAGGAGCTCTCAGAGAAAGCGGCATGAAAGGGCGGCAACGTGAGGCGTCAGATCAAAACTGAGATTGGGGAAGTGTTCATCCCAGCCAGAGGAATTCAACTGAAGGCCTGCCACGGATGCCTGTGCGCATGCGGGATGTTCGGGGGAAAAAAAAGGGAAACGATATGGTCACAGCTGCACACCAAGTCATGCATTCCATTTCTTCATATTCTGAAACATGATCATTCGCTCTCTGGAGAGAATTACTGAAATATTCATAAAGATGTTCTTCCAAATCTTCTTGAAGAAGAGGTACACTCGTCAGCAGGTCCGAGCTTTTGCCATTTATCATGTTAATTTTACCCATATGTGGCAATAATTTATTTATTCATTCATTTTCTACACCCACCTCATCCTATTCAGGGTCGCTGGAGGGTGCTGGAGCCTAGCCCAGCTGTCACCGGGCAAGGCAAGGCAGGATAGACCCTTTTCAGGTTGCCAGTCCATCACAGGGCTAAAGGCAGATACAAATGCCACAAACAGCCATGCATGCTCGCACTCTTACCTATGTTCAATTCAGTATCCCCACTTAATCTAACATGTGTGCTTGTGGACCGCTGGGGGAAGCTGGAGTACTCGAGAAAAAGCCGATCACTGGGGAGAACGGCCAAACTTCCAGGAACCGTCTACCTGTGAGGCGACACTGCTAACCACCACAGTCATCAGCTGTTTAATTTGAGCCATATTTGCTGTCACATTCTATTTGAAAAACGTACATCATCGCAGAAATTAAACCACAGAGCATCTCGAACACGAGCGGGGAAAAAGATATAAGCGATATAATTGAACAAAACACGAAACCTGTCTAAATCTGAGTAGAAAATGAGGGAAAATGAAAATTCTATTAGCATCTAATGTTCCCTTTGCCCCCTCCCTCCCATGTGCTCTTCATCTCTCCTGCAAAGTATTCAAATGCAAGCCCTGCCTTACCTCCCCGTGTCTCTTTTTCTCTAATTATCCATGAGGTCAGTAAGCAAAATGGGGAAGAAGCCAGGAGATCAATACAAATTATCCCTGAGCAAACCAGTGCTGACAGTTTGAATTGCAGCATATGTTTACCCAAAATCAGGCAATTTATCTTAATATCAGGCGAGTAATGCAGCAGGGGTGAAGGGTCACACAATCTCTCCACCTCATAATTACCCGCCTCTAAAACAGGAAAGTGGTATTGATTGGCCGCGGGCCGGGAAGCGGGCGTGACTGGAACGTGCCAGCGACCCCACTCCCCCATCCCTATCATACCTCTCCTCTCTCGGTCCCTCCTCCCCTCGGCAAGACTCCCCACCCAGTGCAGGATTTATGGGATGTGAGTAGAAGGTTTCTTGTTTCCTTGCAGCAATTGAGAAGCCTTTACGGGGAGGGGTAAGGACAGTGAAAGGCTGGTTTTTCCATAATCGGACCCACCCACCCCGACACCAACACCCCCCACCGCAAAAACACCTTTTTAACTTTATTGCGTTGCAAGTAGAAGGGGCACCAAACAAAATTTTTAGCATGCGCAGAGTCAAGTAGCGCCATCACAGAGCTCGATTTGCTCTCACAGGAGAGTAAAGTTTATGAATGACAGGTTGAAACATAGTGATGTGTCAAGGATTAAAAAAGACGCGGGGTGAAGAGGATGAAAGTGGGGAAAGGCTGCTGTCAGGTTGTGCACAGCGAGAAAAAGTAAGAAGAGGAGTCCCAATGATTCTTGCAACAGCTCAGCAGATGAAAGAAAATCTTTGCGTGGAAGAAAAAAAAATGTGCGGAGCGGTGCAATGACTCCACACATAACACATTTATTGTCTAGATTGAATATAAGTGCTCAGTATATATCATCAGCAGCTCTTACAGGATTATTGACATTGTCTGTGTCTGTCTGCACCGGTGTACATGCTATGACTACAAAACTGTCAACTCATCAACTGACAGCACCGTTTAGCACTAATGCAAGTCTCCATCAGCTGTCAAAAGCATTTGCATGAAATCAATAGCAGATGGCGGTCTGTGTCACCAATTTCATTACGCCGGGGTTGTTACAAAGATCATCTCCATGATAGATGAGATGGCGACACGTCGACATGTGGAGATCATGCTTGATGCCTGGACTGCGACTGCCAAACACTGGACTGTGTTTTAAACTTAACTTAGATGAGCTACGCTTTATACGTTGTTTTCGTTTGACACATTTCAAACCGCTTGCGCATCAAGCCGGTGATTACTGTATCTAAGCTGTCGACAGAAGCCAATTTAAACTGTGCTCTCGAGATTGAGGGTGCTCTCAAAATCACACTCTTCATAATGCTTAGGTTTGCTTCGCAGCATCATTATCACTGCAAGCCCGTGTCAAACAGCACACCTCTACCCGCCTGTGCCTCATCCCGTACTGTACGTCTCTCCGGCTGTGTTCCCAGTATGCCTGGCGGGTTGTGTAGGCCCCAGCTGAGGCAGAGGACAGGAGAGCGTGATGTATCACCCTGAGAGAGCCCACTGACAGCCTCTGATGATGGATGGCCTGATTATGGAGTGCTTTTTACACATACACAATTTACATCACACTGAGCAGCGGGGTCTGGCAGGGCTGCTGCGCACATACACTCTTCCAGCCGGGCACATGCACCATCAAATGTACACACAATGTGCATGTGTGCACATAAATATATATATATATATATATATATATATATATATATATATACATATATATGTACAAACACAAGTAAGGGACCGCAGGGGTGCATAGATAAAAAGGGGGAGTGGAAATAACAAAAGAAAAGCGGGCAAATGCCTTACTACAGCCTTGTCATGTATGATCAATACAGCTGATCAATCCTTTATTAGGGAGAAGATGACTTTCCCCACATTCCAAAGCAGACCTTTGTCGTTCCAGGACACATGATGACATGTCAAATCAGATTTCCGGCGGCGGATGTTGTTGTGGAGAGGGTTTATTCAGGTGTGTGTGGTCTTTAGGCTTGAATACAGCTGTATTTGTAACACAGACCCTCGCCATCGATTAGCACCCTGCATTGTCCATGCTTGAACACATAATTGTTCGATTTGATCACGCTCAAGTTGGCAATTACTGTATTTATGTGTTGGCACAAGCTGTGTGTGTGTGTTTCAACTGTACGCACATGTGTGAGACAGCCGCTGCATTTGTGCGCGCCCAAAGTTTGAGGTTTGTGTTTGAGGAATTCATTTGTACTTAGACAGGAGGGAACAAAAGAAAGATTGAGAAACGTAAATGCTCGTTTCCTGCAGTGACTCCCCGGCTTGTGCGTCTGTGGCCTGTCTGTCTGTGTATGCGTGTGTATGCGTGTGTATGCGTGTGTATGCGTGTGTATGCGTGTGTATGCGTGCGTGGTTGTTGGGTGGGGGTGTGTTTGCTTGCTTTCACATTCTCTGTTGTTCAGCAAGTTCAGCGAGCTGTGCGGTGTTAATGCTGAAATTACATGCTGAGTAATGAGTGATGGGCCAAATTACAGGCTGAACAATGAATAGAGGCAGGCAGCTCTTATTAGTCTCCATAGAAAGCCATTGATTTATGAAGCGCCTTGCTCGGCGGAGTTACTCTCCTGAAAATGATATCTACATTGAGAAGTGATGTTCTCTATTAAGTCGTTCCTTCCCCTTTTACACTGCTTTCCTCCTTTCTTCCCCTCCTCCTCCCATTTTCTGCCCTCCCTCCCTCCCTCCCTCACTCGCCTCGCCTTCCTCGCCCTCTCTATGAGCGTACACATGATTGTTTAGAATCAGGCGGAGCTGTAAGGAAACCTTCAATTACCCATTAGGACTGTCAGACATAAAACGGCCTGCTCTCACCAAAGTCTGGGTTATGATTCATTTACTTTGTGCCTCTGATTCATCGCCCAATATGCCTCATGCCCCAGATTACTATTTGAGGGGTGGGAGAGATTAATGGCTCCATGGGATCTGCTGCCGTATTTCACAGGCCCAGCGTTGCAGTACAGTTGGTGCAGAAGGGTGAAATGACAGCAACTTACACTAGATCAATGTGTGGACAGCCTTTCACAGATTATTAAAGCTCTGTTAGATTAAAAGACCCCCGCTATGTAGTTTGCTGTAGTCAATATTCTCAAGCAGATAAAAAGGGGGAGGGGCTCTCTGAAGGATCCTCAGACTGATGTAGGTCATCACGGCTGTTAATGGAATAGCACTTGGTGGCACAAGTGTCAGAGGAACCTGTGTCCTTTTCCATTAGTTTCTCTCTCCCCTCACTCCACAGCCACTGATGTTTCATAAAACATTGTATCACCCCTGAGATTTCTTAGAAATTAGTCATTCCGAAATGACTTTTGTACAGTAAACTCTAACAGATTTCTCAATTAGCGTCCTCCCTATCTCCAGCAAAGTTCGTCCCTGAAACGGTTCTTCCATTTCTCTCTTCCAGCCCTGAATGAGCCGACCATCGACTACGGTTTCCAGAGGCTGCAGAAGGTCATCCCCAGACACCCCGGTGATCCCGAGAGGTTACCAAAGGTCAGTACAGTGTCCCTTTCTTTGAGGAAGAAGCGCAGAACAGTAATAGTCGCAGCCGTCTGGGTTTTAATGTCTTAATACTGTGATTGTGACAAATAAACACAACGACATTAGCATCAACGGAGCACTGTGACCCTTAGCGCTAACAGCTCTGCTTCACATATGTGGCTTATCCACTAACCAGCATGGTAATGGTATTGGTTTTTGTGTGCAGAGAGAGGCGTAAACTCTCTGTGTGGTAAAATGGCTCAATCAGGCGTTTTCCTCTCCAGTAGTCTGTGGAGATGGTAATCTGGTCAGAAACGACGCCTGCACCCTCATTACTCCACTCATGTTTTCCTTTCATTTTCTGCAGCTCGATTTGGTTTAATCTTTTGTTTACAGAACCCTGTGCCGTAAACCCCCTAGTCTTACCGCGGCTAATAGACAAAGACTGCATGTTATTATACTTCGGCTTTCTTATTGTTTTCTTTTGAACTTGGGTTAAGGAGTTAGAAGTCACCTCACTTTTTAGGCACATAAACACATCTAAACTGGAAAGACCTGAGCACGAGACTAAAGCACACACTTTTTTTTTTTTTTAAATTCTCCTCCCGTGCAAAAAAATCTCTTTGATTCTTTTATTCTTTTGCTTCTCTTTGATTCGCGCTCCTTCCGTTTTCTATTGATAAAATCTGTGTGTTTTGCACTAATTGCCACCCTGCTAGTAACCATTTTGATGACTGACGTTCCAGATGTGTCAAGTGTAATAATATGACTGATTAGTCTATTCAAACCCCCCTCAGCATGGAGCAAAGTGGAGACCACCTCAGAGTTTTAATAATACTGTAAAACCTTTAAAGACCTTATCTATTAAAGCCCAGCATGCAACACAGCAATATCATTAATGTCCAACGGACAATTTAATAAAGACCAGGCTGCGTAGTAGCGATAGATGTTTGACCAAGTCAACGAGGAAAGGCGGAACATCACAGCTAGCCCCTGCTTCAGTATATGAAGTGTTTCAATTAAGACCTGGTCCCCACGGAGGCGAGAAGCTGCACCTAGACATGAAATGTTACTCTAATTTCAGGTGTAAACGGTGACCAAAAGGTAAAGTACAGTTACCGTTAATATCCGCAGGACTTGTTTTTTTACAGGCTTCAGCATTCAATCTAGATGGACTGTTTTTTTATTTTATAAAGTCCCAAAACATCTTTACAAAATCCACAAAGAGGGACTCAATGTTAACACAGCTTTATTACAGAGAAAACCTTACTTCTTTCCTTGAATACAAAGCACGGCTGGTCGGGAGACAGATTTTGACACTGAGCCCAAGATTAGTTTCCCGGGTGAGGGTATACTTAATATAGCACAGTCTCCCAGCCTTTGCATGAAACAATCACAGAGTGAGATGAAACCCTGCACTTCCAATAAACAACATAAATATTTGATTTGCTCTCTAATGGACCCAAATATGGGGTTCAGGGGGCATGTAAATGATCCCACCAAGTGATTCGTCATTGTTAAGCTTGCCATCTGAGGGTCAGCTCTCGGGGTCAAAAGCACATTCCCAATAAAACAGCCCGCGGCGAGCTGAGGCTTGCATGTACATTTGGAACGAGAACAGAAAACAGCATGCAAAGAACAGCCATTACAGGGTGCAGGTGAGGTAGGGAGACTCTATAAAAAGAAGATAAAGCTGGAGGACGCGCGGTGTGCATTAGCAGAAAGGCAAATCGACACCAAGCCCACTCACCGCCTCTATCCCCCCCTCCCATGACTTCACCCTCCAGTTGATAATATTACTGCGCTATTGATTTCCACCAGCCTTCTCCCTGGGACCAGTAAGACACGTGGTAATTGTAAGGAGACAGAAAGCCAATATGGGAGTGCTCATGGATAGCAAGGGATGCACGCTAATATTGTTGCTACACAGAGAAAAAAAGGGGGGAAGCTGCCTCTGATTGAAGTTTACCTCGTAATTCTAAGACAACATCGTAGATGACAGTCTGACCCTGTGGGAGGAGTGGAGATATAAAAATTCAATGCAAAGTCCAGGGTGAATATGAAAGTAATAAGTGTGAGCAGTCAAGTGATGAGAAAGGAGATTGGTTTGCGGGCATCGCGTTAAGTGAAGAGAGACTTTGGAATTCACCCTCCTTTTTAAGATCTTGTTATAAAACAATTTTCTATTCATAATATAAAAAAGACAATTTATAATACCATTTTGTGCCCTCTGGCAGTAATGGACAAATAGACTGGATATCACATTATATCACACTCAATTTCTCTCTTCTGTAACAAATTAGATTCATTATGAAATTAAAAGTGGAAACTCAATATTGTTTTATTATTAAGCTGATTGCTTTGGATTCTTTTCTTTCCCCCCAAAATGAGCGTGAGCCCATTCTTTTCCAATTCTTTGTGTAATCCACAAGGAGAAAATATTACAAATGTGTTCATGTCAAGCAATTACCCATGTATTTAAATGAATCTCTCTTCCTGTGCTCTTTGAAGTACCTTCATCTAATGGCCCTATGCTTCTAAATGCATTCATTACCTCGGGCTAGAGCTAACAGAGTAATTGCCTTACAGTTTTATAATGGCATTAGCACTCCAAGCTACATAACCTAGGCCCTTTTTTATTAACTGTGATAATATAAATACAAAATCCATGTTAATCCAGTGCTTGAAGAATCACATTTGGGCCAGATCCACTTATTGTTAGGATTTTTTTCCTATATAAAACATAATTTGTTATGACGTCCTCTCATTTAAATTTTTTTTTTTTTTTTTGTCCTCAGCAATGAAATAAAGCAGCTTCTAAATCTTAGGTGATCTGTCATCTGGGCGGCTCCGTACGAACAGCTGTGGAGCACAACGCCTTTATCTGAAGCGCTGCAAACAATAGTAGAAATCCGTCACGCATTTGTCACGTAACAACAGAAATCATTTGAAGCCTTTAATTGTTTCAATTTAACATGGTGTGTTCTGATATGTCTCCATGACAAGAAAGCCAATTACACTTATGCTGGAGCAGTATTGAGATTTACATGGAAATGCCCTCAGAACACTATTCCGCGCTAATCGTATTCACAGCGTGAGCTGATGCGCATGAAAGCATCTCGTCAGAAGAAAACAAACTTCTTCCTTGATTGGGTACAGCACTTCTCATCATCCTCGGATATGACTAGGTTGCCACTTAAGCATAGCCCTGCGAGTCAGCTTGGTTAGTTAAGACACCACGCGGTAAACGACAGATTAAGGATGAGAGGCAATATCGTTTTCTCTCCTCCTTTTTCCAAGCTGTCCTTATGTCACTGCTACAAAGTACCATATGGACAAGGAGGGAGAGGATGTTTTACAGAGAATGAAACATGGCTTGCGAACACGACAGTCTTAATTGCTTTAATTGTTGTTTAAAATTGAGAGCCATGTAGGAGATCTTGAAATATGATAGAATAGATTATTGGTAATTATTAACTGCAGACAAAAAGAAAGAAAACCACTTTATCTCACTCAGCAAGAGAGAGAGAAATCTGTTCTGCCTGATGAGAACACATCAAGACAGCTGGTCCTCTCATTTAGTCTACCTGCCTCACGACAACCATAATTCTTTATTTGTATGCAAACTAGATGCATGCAACGTTGAGCATACACACCAATTTCAGAGGTAAATGCCCATTCTAAGAGCCACCCATCCGGTAACTTGGGGTGGATTAAGCGATATGTTTCTATAAGAGAGCATGGCATACGCTGCAAGTGGCTTCTACAGTGATTCATCTTGATAAATCAAGGACTGTGCGAGATATGCTCCTCAGGATGAAAGGGCCCGTACACACACTCCGTACACACTACATACGCTGTGCCTTGGAAAAGCAGGCCAAGTCTTGGAGGCCGCTGTTTGAAGGCGCGAAGGCTGTGTTTACATTCATTTACGGCAGCTGCCGTCTTAATCCCACACTGCTATTGCCAAGTGATGGAACACTTCAGACAAATTACCGAGGCCTGCAAAAGAAAACACGGCGAATGTGGGAAGAAAACAAGCGCCATCTGAGATGTTTCTGGTGACAGATTTGCATTGCTTTTAACCAGGGCTCTAACAGCACAAGTCGACAAATCTCTGCTGTACAGCAGGTGACAACAAGAGAGCATTTTAAAAACACAGGCAACAGCCATGTCTGCAACTTGCCTTTGTCAGATTAAATGCACTCTAAGAGGAGAAGAGGGGTTTCATAGAGCGGCATACTGCCTTTCTGTATTATGGAAAACAAAGAGAGCAGTCTGGTTTCTTGAGAGGGATTTAATTGTAAGTGCTGAATTCAAAGAGCAGATAAAGACACACAAACGGGCCAAACCCCACCTAGCTGAAAGCCCAAAAACAGAGTGGGGGGAACAGGATCCGGGGCCAACTCATTTTCAGTGTTAAGAGCCAAAGCAACACAGCTAATCCGCATTGTCAAGCGGGGGCAAGCATGCAGACATGGATAAGACCACATCCCGAGCATCCGTGTCCCCAAGGCACAAGCACCCAGCTCTTGCTGGATGGGAAGTCATTTGTGAAGTCCTTTGCAACAGCCAGTCAAAGAGGTTAATTGAAAAATTCCTTAATGTCATTACAACAGAACTAGATTAACCCAGAGCTAATTCACTTTATTGTTCTGAAGAGAGGGTTCTCGGCATTGAACTCCGGAGCAAACGTGAAAGCCCAGAATCAGGGGTGAGGTGTTGTTTTTAAAGGACTATGCCAGTTTAATTAAGATAGGGAACATTATTCACTGCTCTGCATGGTTGGAGAGAGCAAAATGGTAGTGCTGCATAAATGTAGCTCTGGTGTCTCTTAAATCAAGGTGGTTTTTATTTATGTTAACATTTCTGAAGTGCTCTGTAACCCCGCTGTGCAGGGCTGCTTGTGATATTGTTTCTTACTGTATTTGCCACTGGGGAATCAGACATCATCTGCTTGGGTCTTAACATCCAGTCTCCCCGTTTTCCTCATCAGGAGGTGTTACTGAAGAGGGCGGCTGATCTCGTTGAAGCCCTGTATGGAATGCCCCACAACAATCAGGTCTGTAACCACACAGCTGCTTTCAGCACACTTGTATTGCTGCTATATAGGAAGCTATAGAACATTTACTGATGGGCCTTTTCACCACTATACTTAGAACAATGTAGGCTACGTGCAATGTGAGCGAACTGTATAGCGATAAACAATGCATCAAAGAAAAAGCTCAACTATGTATTAAAAAAAAAAAAATGGAAAAAAGAAAATCCTAACAAACCCTCTCTGCCTTCTCTTCGCTTCTCAGGAGATCATTCTGAAGAGGGCGGCTGACATCGCCGAGGCCCTGTACAGCGTTCCACGCAACCACAACCAGATCCCCTCTCTCGCTAACACAGCCTCCCACGGCATGATGGGAGTCAACTCCTTCAGCAGCCAGCTAGCGGTCAACGTATCTGAGTCACAAGGGAACGACCAAGGTACGCGGCTTCACCGGCGACTCCGGTTCTCAAAAGGGGGGGGCGTAAGAGCCGAGCAGGTGGACTCCAGTGAGATTTTAGTGGTTTGCAAGAAAACTGCCCCCCTTTTTTACCCATTAAGTGAGAATATTAACAGAAAGTCTGTTTCCAAACTCCGGGTTCACTGGCCCCACACTCATGAGGCAGTTAAAGGGTCCAATTAAGTGCCATATTTCTTCCCTATAAAACCGACACCTGCAGTACGTGCTAAAATAAAAAAGTTTGATTGCGCTAGTAAATTTCCGTTGTCATTTACTATAATCAGTGAACATTTCCCTGATAAATGCTACAGTTGGAAAGAAATGAATGAGTTTTTCCTGTTGTGTCCTCCACCTGTGCTATTCAAGTGGGCTACAGCCGAAACACCAGCAGCGTGTCCCCTCGGGGCTACATCTCCAGCAGCACCCCACAGCAGTCGAGCTACAACACCGTCAGCAACAGCATGAATGGCTACGGCAATGCTGGTATGAACCTGGGAGTGCCAAGCTCCCCTGGGTTCCTCAACGGATCCTCTGCCAACTCCCCATATGGAAGTGAGTAGCTCGCCGCTCCTGCACGCTGTCGTAGCACTAAGCTGCTGCTGATTTAATTCCAGCTCCCACATTCATTTTCACTTCTATGAATCATTTCTGACGGGGTTACAGTATTATTGATGGCGATAATATAGTGCTGTTCATTCACAAGGACTTGTTTGGTTCAGCGGTTCAGGGAACACACATGTGGCTTTGAATTGTGGAAATATTAGGTGTGTTTCACCATATGCCACCTGTATTTGTTCAGCGAGACAAGATGTTGATGGTAGGGGCCTGTGAGTACTGATCGGGTGTCCCCTCTGGCAGAAATACTATCCCCGCCTTACCTTAACTGCCCTCTCCCTCTCGAGCACTACTCACAGCATGTTCTCACTCTTGCCCTCCCTCCTTCCCTCTCCCTCCCTATCGTCTCTGCAGTTAAACAAAAGAGCGCCTTCGCCCCTGTGGTCCGACCCCAGGCCTCCCCACCCCCCTCCTGCACCAGCGCCAACGGCAACGGACTGCAAGGTGAGCCCCCCTCACCCCCTCATCCCTTCCCTACGGACTACTGGTCAGATACCGCTGCTCAGGCCTCTGTCCGGTTTGGTGAGGGATTAATCATTACAAATATATGCATTTTGACAGGCCAATTTACACCTTTCAGTTCACATTCAAACACACAGACTCACCCAGAGCATGCCCTCACGCACACACGCACCCACTCACACACGTGCCGCTGCGGGAGCGCGAGCGTCTGTGCAAACATTTGCTCAAACATACATTCTTGTTGCCCTTTCGTACGAGCGATCCGATCCGATGTCGGCGGAGACCTTCCCAGAATTGTTTTAGTAATTATGTTTATTAGGTTTTGTGCATGTGTCATGACCAACATGATTGCTTTGAAAACAAGCTTAGCCGTAGTGTGTGCCCCAAGATTAATAACATTGGGCTTAATGAAGTGGGAAATTAAAGTTCATCTTGCTACACGTTCATACTTATTAATACATGTTGTGCAGAAATTAATGAGCAATGCCTTGCCATCATCTGTGCTGGCAAACTTAAAAGCATTTCAACCATGACTCTACAAATATACTCGGAGCAATATAATAATATATCATCCCAGCACTTCACTAGTTGCCTAATTGTTAAAACGTGTGAAAATACTGAATATATATACTCTCAGGGTGAGGTACAGTTGCTAATGATATCCTAAGCAGATGGTCTTGGTGAAATAAGGGGAGCTACCTTTGATCTCGCCTAATCTCTTTTGGATAATGACGCAAAAGGGCAAGTTGAAGAACGTGGAAAACGTGGGACTAGTTAGCTGCGCCGCGCCGGATAGTCAGGGATAAAGAGATGAGGGGAGGGAAGGAACTGACAGAAGTGTATCTGAGGAGCGTCTCGTAAGCGTAGGATTGTGGCATTGTGGGAAGTGACCGCGATGTTGCTCTGCCGTCACCACTGCCGCGTCTCCTGGGAGTCTGGGCCTCTGTTTGCCATTACCCCAACGCCAGGAGAAATATCACACATAGCAGGGCAGGCATGCTGGGGGCTGAAATGTCAGAGCAGGAGGGAGGTTTTCAAACTATCCCCCGTTAGGAGGACGTGCAGCTGCAGGCTGGCGGACACGGCAAATACTCGCAGGCACTTACGCAAACAGCCACAATTAGGCATACGTTCACGCACCTGTGCACTGTCAGATGGCTGCCCCCATGCAAGCACACACCACACCAACATACACACATGCATGCACCACAATTTTAATAGATTTTCAAATTTATATCCATGTCTGTTTTAGCATAATGAACTAACCCCAGTTTCTCTCTCTGTCCTTTTTTTGTTTTGTTTTTGTTGTTGTTTTTTTTACTTTTGTCTCTCAGCCATGTCCGGCCTGGTTGTCCCTCCAATGTAAATGCACTTTTGTCGTCACAAGCACCTGTCGACACACTACCACTTCACAGGAAACCCCCTCAGCACACTGCAAAACGCTGGTGTAATGTATAGTCAACCGCTTGTTCTGTTTTTAAAGACGAAGAAAAGAAAAAAAAAAGGAAAAGAAAGACTTTTTTTTCTTTTCAATGACTTTCGCAAACCTTCAGAAAAAAGGGATTTCACGAGGAACATCTTTATTTCTGTGGATTTTTTTTTCTCCCCCCCCCCCCGTATTTTATCACCCTTGAAAAGGACACAGAATGATGAAGGTTTTATTTTGTATACCTGTCGGCTCGCGCTTCGGCCTCGGACATATCCAATTAACCACACTCTCAGTACTGGAAGAGACTCTGTGAACTCACCACCTGGTTGTAAAGTAAAAACACTGATGTACAGTACACTTGCCAACGAACTTGTTTGCCTCAGAAATAGATCTTTTCTTTGTTTTTTTTTTTTCAGTTTCGACTCAATTTTAATAGATTCACAACAGTTGTGTGTCTTTATAATGTGACTTTTTGTATTTTATTATGTGTGACAAAAATACACAGGGGCCAAGTCAGTTTGAATTTCAACTGGAAAATATATGAGATATATAATGTAGAAAATTGATCATAAGTACAGCAAATACAAGTAAAACTGGGCGGGGCTGGGCGGGCAACGTTGTATCATGTTTCATTCCTGCATTTTAACTTAAATTTTGTAATTTATTGTAGTTAGAAATCATCTTCAAAAGTGAAAAAAAAATCCTCTTTGATTCAACAAGCACACTGAGGTGTACAAAACACTGCTCCATTGATGAATATGATGTACTTCCACGTCTAGAGCTTCCTTTTAAGCAAGTGTGTTTTGCCATGTTTTTCAACTTTTTTGCTAGCACTGTATATTGATGCATTCCTAGGCTACTGTGAAGTCTGTTTCTTGTTGAGGAGCAGTCTCCCCGTTCTAGCTCCAACTCCCTTATGTGTTTTATATGTGGTTAAAAATTGTAGACTATTGTGATATTGCCAAACTTGTGCTAAATATTTATACATCTGTCTTTTCCATGTTCTTTTAGATCAACACAAAAACATTTGAGAGAAAAAAAATAAACAAAAAACAAAATTGAAACCCATTGAGAATGTAGAGTTAAAGTAGTTCATTGTCATATTTCTGTTCAAATACACACTTGCGCTCACTGAGGGAAATTTTGTAACATATCAACTATAAATAATGTATTTATCTCTGAAATTTTGTATATTGCTTTTCATTATGTATGTATTAATCGTCATGCCCTTAATATAGTGATGCAGCACAGATAATTCAGCCAAGAACTGTTGCCTTCATTTGTTTTCTTTTTGTATTTGATGAAATGCAATGTGCATATATTTCATGTGTATCCTCAAAATTTGTGTTACTCCGTCAAGACTCTCTGTCCATTTTTTTAAAGGGGAAGTCAAACTTCATTGTTTATTTTTATATTGATTTTAAATTATCTATACAGACCATTTTGGAGAAAACTTTGTTGGTTGTATTGTCAAATAAATTGTTTGTGACCCATATGATAGTTGTTAAGATCCAATAGAGACTAATGTGCATGAGGGACAACCTTGGAGATAAAAAAAAAAAATGAAAAAAAGCAAAAAAAAAAAACAAGAAAAAAAACACTCCATTTGTGGTTGTATTTTTTTCTGTTTTGTAGAATGTATAGAAGTCATTTTTACTCACCACTTATGACTCTGCCACATAGCTTACATGTGTTTACAGGGAAGGAAATTTAAACATGTCAACATTTGGAATGGAAACAGAAATGAATAAGTGATGTTTTATTAAAATTTTCAGTAAAAACACAATAGTTCCTCAACTGTGGACTTCTTCAGTTTTAAGCACAGTTTGGCCGGCAGACAAACTGACAATCAAGAACAGGAAAAAAAGACAGTAGACAAGTCTGTTTTCCGTCTGTAAGCTGTAGTGTTTAGACATTGCTATGGAGATAACTGTTGGACACCTGTGGAAAAGTGTAACGTCCTTAAAAGATGAAAACTGCTCTTTAATCATATTCTGTCAGCAACGCACCCTGACATTGTAACACATTCCTACTGGTTTTTGTATGAGCACATCCTGCATCTGTGATACTTCAAGGGTTCATTGTAGTCATTCATACAACAGTGCAAGCTTTTTATTCAAAGCAGCCCAAATGGGGCTCATTCAAATCCCTCATTTCATTGCATTAAGCCACCTAGTTAATAAAGAATCAATACATTGAAAGAGCAAGGTTATCCTTTGTCTATAAGGGCTGGTATCGTTTTGAACCTCTTATAGTTTGAGTGCTGAAAGGGGGGGCCGCAGTGAAATCTATACTCATCAAGTGGGTCAAACATAAGGCCAGAAGTGTTTGAGGGAAGAACAGTGCCTCTCCTTAAAAACAACTGAGCATCTTATCTGGCATCCTGAGTGGTCACATGCAGGTCACAATATGTCAATTTCTCATCAAGGCAACATTGTCCGAGGCCAACTCTGCCTTTAATGAACAATTAAATGACAGCAACCTGAGTGGCAATCAGCATATCACAGCTTATTATGTCAGCCAGCATGCAGGAGATAATGCAGGAGCTACTGATAGCGCAAAGGACAGATACACTGAAAAGAGCTATTTCATTTTCAGCCAGTTTGTGCTTCAAATCATTCCCTCGATAATCCACCGGGGTCCGTTAACAATGGGCACACATCTGCCTCCTGACATCGCGTTATCTGTTTTGGATACACTAGTTTGGATCTATCGTCTTGCCTGCTGGTGTCTCTGTTATTCATTAAAAAAAATCAAATAAAATCTTGCACAAATCGAAGGGATTTTCAATACGAAAGAAAAAAATACAACTAAGCGAAAAATCTGGGGGTAAAAGTTGAAGTGGGAAAAAAAAAAAGGCATGTTTGCTCAGTTGTTGTGCATTTTAGGAACTCTGAGGCCTGGCAGGCACGCTTGAGGTTCAGTACAGTATATGGTCTCAGCAGGTTTCTCTGTACCCAACAAATAGCCACTAGCTCTGCCACACCATTCAATCATAGTGAGAGCCTCTTTTATTGGAGAACTCTAATGGCCACCCTCCACCATGATCTTAATGTGTGCATTAAATATTTATAAATCCTGGGTCAATAATGCCCCATAACCAGGAGTCTGACAGACCCCCACCGTACCATGCGGCTGCCTCGCTCTCAAACACAGGCAAGGGTCAGGGGGTCACACAATCAAAAGAGAGCGAGCCTCACCACATCCATATGTTGCCACTCTTATCAAGACTTTCCTCAGTACTGGTTATCTGTCAAAGGAAAGAAATATTGAAAGCAATATCGATCTTAACTAGCCTTGTGCTGCCGTGGGCCACTCTTCAAACATCTGCTCGTGCATTGTTATATTTCCAAAAAAAAAAAAGAAAGAAAAAAGAAAAAAGAAATCTCCTTTCAATATAAACCTAAGCCGTGATACGGAGCATCTCTGTGTGAAGCGGGCAGTCGGAGCATGACTAATTACTGCGTTATTAAAAAGCGTCAGCGTGGACTTTTTAAGTTCCAAATAATGTTTCATCAGCGTTGGCTCCATCGTGCATCCTGGCATCTACGTGGGTGACTCACTTTTTCTTCTTTCTTTCCCCCCCTCTTCGACGTGACCATATCCAGGCTGCGTTCTTGTGCTGCTCAGGTGAAAGATTGTGCTCCGGTGATAGCGCACACAAAAGAACGGCCGGACAATGAACCAAGTCAATGGAGAGCTCCAGTTGAAAGAGCCACAATGGCCGTGCATGCTGGGAATTGGGCTGGTTGATATAAAGGAATGAAACCTTCATTGAGGCCATGGAGGACAAGCATTCAGAAAAGAGGTTTTGTTTGCTCTTTATCAATCGGCCCTTTCCCATGAGAAAAAACAATTCGGACTGACCTTAAAAGGAGAATATTACCTTACGCATGTTCCCTCTATGTACGTCTTGTTAAGGGGCTCATTTCTGATGTTTCTGCAGGTTGTAAGGTATCAAGGTATGCGGTGAAAGTAAAAGACGGGCAACGCTTCACCTTCTCTGCTCCACCGGCGGAGCTGAGGACGACAGATCTGCTCGTGGACAGACCACTGACGGCAGCAAAAAAGTGCCTGCAACATTCCCGAAGTTTATAGATGAGAATGATACCGTTTTTATGACTCATAAAAACTCCACGAGCAGAGATTAGAACTTTGAGATGAAGCAAAATAAGGAATGTGACCTTTTTTTTTTTTTTTTTTTTTTTTTTAAGCAAATCAGCATATGAATCAAACTGGGAATTTGACCCCCCCCTTTTTTTTTTTTCTAACATTCCCACATTAGCCTAGCCTCCTGTCTGTGACTCTGTACATGAGATAAGACGCCGTTCCCCTGCTACCGTTCACTGGGAGTCAGCTTTGCAAGGAAAACTCCAGATCCTAGCGCAGATTTCCACTTCACTCGCTACAGTCAAGAAGGATGAGCAAAATATCCCAGCGCTTCAATATCCATTAAACTTGTATTTGGGTGTCATTTGATACTTCATCAATGTTTCAGTGCATTTGAAACCCACAAATGCAGGATTTACCCCTAGTAGAAAAGCAGT
The DNA here is from genome assembly GCF_033807715.1 of Cololabis saira. Taxonomy (NCBI): domain Eukaryota; kingdom Metazoa; phylum Chordata; class Actinopteri; order Beloniformes; family Belonidae; genus Cololabis; species Cololabis saira. The sequence continues at coordinate 23,289,368 of NC_084603.1, forward strand.
GTTCACCATACTTTCCCATCTATATGAACTTCACTTAGGCTCAAAATTACAGCGTGAGGATTGCCTGGTCATAGAGTCCAGGGCTAAAGTGATAAAATAATATCACTTAGATTTTATTTTCTGCCACAGTCTCTGCCATATAGAGCTCCTTTCATAGTACTCCTCTGTAGTGCTTTGTCCAGTAGTTCTGGATATGATATCATCTATTAATAATGTATTGGCAATGGATTACATAAAAAGGGAGCAGAAATAACATCCAATATTCATGCCCCCTGAGCTTGACTGTGTCCAATCCGTTTGGCCCATAAAACCTTAGCCCCATTTCCATATCCGCTGTGGGTCACAACAGGTCTGCCGCACAAAGGCTCACAGAACAGCTCAACACAGGAAAAGGGCAGTAAAAATCGGGTGGATTTCAGAGCCCTTATGAAACGGCCCCTCTTTGGAAAGAAGAAAAAAAAAAAAAGTGAAAAAGCTCTTTTCCGATTTCAGCGCCTGTGAAAAACCTGGTACTGTATTTCCCTCTTTAATTGTGCCACTTGAGAAATTGACGTGCCTCTGAAACATGGCATGGATCTCACAGTTATTGCAGTCCCCTTGGCAGGGAATGTTGATACAACATCTGCATGCTATAGAAAGTAATGGAAGTAGCAGAGGTGGCAGCTGCAACTCTACAGGAAGTGTGCCATTTTCAGGCAGTGCTGCTGTGAGAACCACTAACTGCCAGCCTGGTCTTGCAGGCAGCTCTGATTGCCAGGACACTATGACAAACACGCAGGGGCTGCGAGTGTTGCATCCTGGGGGATGACAGCTTCTGTTTGATTGTCAATAAGGCTCATTAGCAGAAAAAATGGAGAATGCGAAAAGAGATTAAATGGCTTGCGACAGGGTCCCCCTCATGTTTCATTAGAGTGGATTTATAAGAGCCTTTATTTCATCAATTCAAGACAAAAAAAAAAAAAAATCCAGTTTTCCTCAAAAAGCTATGCTGCAGCTAAATCAACATTAATGGAATCTTCTGCATTCCAGATGTTTGTGCTATGTATTCCAAGAAAACAGACCCAACCGATGGCAGTCAACCCTTTAAACGTCATCTGCACCTCACCTAATCCTCTCTCCTCCGGCTCTCATCTTAAGAACAGCGGCGGATCCTTCCCTCCATCTTAGGGAGGAACGGCCAACAAAGCGGCGTGTAAGGGCCTTTCCCTGAAGAGTCCTTGTCACACTGCGCCAAACCTCTGTGATTATCGTTGTTTTTGCAGAGAGTGTCCACGCCTGCCAATACCACTGTTCCATAAATGAATTTGGCCCCTCGTCAATGAATTACCTAACACGCAGAACTGTGTATGTGTCACATCCAATTCCAACTCACCAGCTTTGCTGGTGTGTGTCAGCTGGAGGACTTAATCATCAATCGTCAATCATAATAAGCAAAGCACATTGATAGGGGTTCTTTTCTTCTTTTTTTTCCTCCCCTTCTTCTCCTGCACAGTTAAATAAAGTGTAAAGGGAGAAGTTAAAACTGACCTTGTTAAATTGGGACCACAATTTATTTTCCTAATTTGGTGTATGGATTAATTAGTCTTGGCGAGTGTGTATCAGTTTCCATGTGGCAGAGCTTTGGAGTTGAATCCACTTGATCAAATCGTTGCTCACTTTCATATGGAAAATCTGGAATGACATCTATCACTCTTATTTTGATGTCTTTGCTCAGAAATCGCCTTTGCATATTTTCAGCAGCCCACTTTTAATTAATTCTTAATTGGGCAGTTTATAAAAAGGGCTTTTCATGCATTAGTCACTAATCAATAACCCCCATTTCATACTGTATAAAATTAATCACGATGACCTGCTATCGGGCCTGAGCGCAGCACGGTACGTGCAAACTGGCAAAGCATGGATTTTGCACAAGACTCAGGAATCTGGCTCATATTTTCCCTCGGCCTGATCCAATGCACTCCTCTCTCCCGTCATATAGATCGGAGTCTGCAGGGGCCAGAGGCGCTGACAGAGCCCAGATGCTCCCAGTCTGTCTGGGGGGACTGGGGAGACTGGTGCCATGGGGTCCTGGAGCCTCTGAAGTGCCGCCCCTCCATCAACAGGACCAAGGCTAGACCTGCACTTTCTCCAGGCTGAGCGAGACACACTCCTTACCACGCTGACAACCACGCTGCACAGTCACAGAGTGATACATGCACAGATATGCACTCGCAGGCGCCCGCGCTCACGTAATGTATGGTCGCTCATCAGCCGTTCTTAATTAGGGACCCCCACACTGACGTTTGAGTTCACTGGGTTACAATGACATGCTGATACAAGGTTACATACGTGCGTAAAAAACACAGATGCTTGCACGCAGCGCTTTTTCTCCATTAATCCCACTCTACCTCCTCGCAACTGTGTTTAACTTTGCTCATGTTAAGGAGAGCCTCTTTGTTCTAAAGAAATAGGCATTTAGAAAGGGAGAGGGGGTGCCATTAACAAAAAAAAAAAAGGGAAAAAACCTCCTCTGTCCTTCTGCTTTCTTACTCAAAACACAAAGATCATAACAAGAGCATCAAAGTGTGCCATCTTTGAAATGGTGGTTCTCTTTGTAGTCGTGGCAAGGCATGGAGTGTGCTGGTATTAGAGGCTGCTGTGGCAGCTGTCCTGGCTGGCTGTGCGGTGCCTCGGTGTCAGGGCCTCCGAGGCCAGGCTGTCCCGGCAGACAGACGGAGGGGGAGAAACCCGATACGGCAGCCAAGCCCGTCTCTGTATCCAGCTATCTATCCCCGTGTCTAGCTGTCTGACTTTTGGACGTCACCTATCTGCATCCTGGATACTCCTCTCGCTCCCTGCAACGCCGCGCTGCTTACGGCCGGTTTCATACGCTCCCAAAAAAGTTTATAAAAGCCCACTTGCTTCTCGTCAGGAATAACAGCAGCTATTTATGAATCACTGATGTGGTTGCGGGAGAATATAACTTCTGCAAGAGTCCCTGCGAAGCGCCTGCGACTTGTACCGAGGAGGTGCAGGTTGTGATAACAGTGGAATTATGAACCGACATGTACGGAGAGAAGGAGATGGAAGCACAGAGTGTGTTTGTGTTTGATGTGGGGGCAGAAAATTGTTCCATAATGAGGAGGGGTGCCAGGATATGAGATGGGAAGTAGGGAGTTGGAGACAGGATATAAGTTATGAGAAGGGAACTACAGCTAGGAAATGCGGAGGCTGTTGTTGTTGCGGCTGTATAAGCTAAAATGTATCTCACCACTACCGGCCATGATTAATACAGCCCGGCCAGGTCAGAACCCCGCACTGACGCTCCGGATGCCACCAACCGTATCCCTGCTCTTTGAGTGTGTGTCGCACGTATGTGAGAGAGACAGTGAGAGAGCACGCGTGTGTGAGGGGGTTAATAAATGTTGAATCAAACGCCGCACGAGACACTCACACTCCTTAAGGGTTGCCCATTAGCGGTGTGTGGGTGCATGGGGAGTTTATCAGTGTCTGGGTGATTTATGAAGTCAGACTCAATATCATCCACTTCACCCACACACATATGGACATACACATGTGCACACACCAACACGCGTGACCACGTGCTCGCGCACTCACGAGCGCGCACACGCATTCATGTAGCGTCTGTGAAATGGAGGCAGATATTAGGCCAAAATTAAAGGTTTCACAGAGATTAACAGCGCGGATGATGAGATCTTCTCAGCTTCTTTTAATCTAATTCCTTTTTATCTCCGAGCCAGCATCATGTAAAGGCAGTTTAAATACGACAAACAGAAGGCAGGCAAAACTATAATACTTCAAAAAAAACGAAAACATTTCAAAAGTTAAAAAAAAAAAAGGTTGAAATTAAAAGGTGTGATTTTTATTTGAATGTCTTTTAAGAGACTTTTTGGGCACCTACACAAATTACACAGCCAATTACAGGCAGCATGTCTGACGCTTTGATGCTGCACTTGTTTTTTAACATCAACCACAGAACTCTGAAGACATCAGTATCTCTTGTTGCTAAATTCATGGCATTCCATAGAATTTACTTGGCCACAAGCAAAAAAGGAGGGTGCTTACAGTGCACTTCAGAGTGCGCCTGGCTTAAATGGGACCCCTTGTGGCTGTGTCACAGCTCCCTTCGTTAGGGGGCTGACTGTAGCCTGTAGTCACCACAGGCATCATTAGCCCTCTGTGAAACCACAGACTGAGTCTCATTCTTCATCTGCCTGTCTGCTGCCTCAACATTTACGCTGCGATGCTGCACCAGTGGCAGAGTAAGTGAGTCCAACAGTACGGCAAGACAGCCGCACAGAGCCGGTCGGGTAAGTAATTCAGAAACCCAGCAAAGTTCAAATGTATTCAGCGACTGGGCCACTTGAATTGGTTCTGCAAAGGTTAGGGCTGAGGTTATTTTGGAGGGGGGGATTATTAGGCTACTTGGGCTGAAAAGAGGAATAACAACTATGGGCAAGTAAGGGTCAACGTAGCTATGTGAGACTGTGAGGAGAATCAAGAATTTGAGGATTAAAAAAAAAGATAAAAGCAGACTTAACTGTCACCATAACAAGAGATTACTGTAAGGCAAACGTGGAAAATAAAAGTTGAGGACACATCCAGTTAAAGCAAGGGATTTCTTTCCGCAGACAAACACTGCAGCAATGTGCCATATGCTCTTTTTAAGAAAGAATAATTTATCCCAGAGGGATTAAACAGGGTTGTGATGAAAATAAAATTACACATAAACATTTAAATTAAAGATTAAATGTGCAGGATGGATTCAAGGTTGAAATGTTGATTTCTGTTTCCCGTTCTGTACTGCCCTCTAATGGAAAACATCACACAGAAAGGAAAGAAAGGAGCTTTGACACGCTGAGCTCCAGCAACGGAAGAAGACGTACAGCATAATTAATTATGAGCTGAACTGAGTGGATTTTATATAAAATCAGCGTCTAAATTAAACACGTTTAAATTGATGAAAAGCCAGGATTTGTCATTTTTGAGACGTATTTATTTAAACATGTCTAAGACAACATAATACACTATATAAAACATGAGACATCTCCACTCTAGGTGGATTATAAGGCGAAAGCAAACAATGAGATCTAAATGAAGACAAAACAAATGCTTCACTACAAAGCTTTGTAGCGGTAAAATTCAGAGCCTTTATCACTGGATGTTGAACAAAGCATCCACTTGGCAGGAAATTAAAAAAAAACAACGAGAGGTACAAAGACTAATTCTGCTCAGGAAAAAAAAACAAACAACAACAACAACAACAATAACAATGCAAGAGACATATTTTTAAGGGAATAATAATTCTTTAGAAAAACCATTCCAGCACTATCTGGCAAACGCAGCGGAGACCCTCGGGAGCATATGTTTGTAATTCCTACTGTTTGCTGTTTAAGTTATTTTTGTACATTCTAATTCTGCAACAACTCTGTATCGCATTAACCATGCAGTATCTCTTTTCTTAGATTTAAAAAAAGAAAAAAAAAAAAAGATTAAACTGAATATTTACAAGTAACTCCAGTTGTTCCACGGCGTGTGCCAAGCACGCCTAACTTTATGGCCCTGTTTTGTGTTGTTTAGAGAATAAAGAATGAAAAAAGAAAAAAGAAATGCTGGCCTTGTGTGTGTGTGTGTGTGTGTGTGTGTGTGTGTGTGTGTGTGTGTGTGTGTGTGTGTGTGTGTGTGTGTGTGTGTGTGTGTGTGCACGCGCTTCTGTATTTGTATTAAATGAAGGACAGTTGCGCTGTGTCGTGCCTCAGCCTTCCCCTCACCGCCTCTCATGGGTGAGCAGCCATTGTTTGAGGTGGTTGCCCTTGCCGCTCATGTACGGCCCACTCTGTCCACTGCTGGAAATTACTCTGTGACAAGGAACGAGGAGGGGAACCTGGCACAGATGGACAGAAAAAGCAACACAGAGGAAATCAACATGCAATTTCTTGCAAACATTATGCAACACTTCTACATACGAGGAAACAAACTTTTAAAAGCTGGCTTCCGTTTTTTTTTCTTTCATTTATCAGTCATCTTACAGTTATGTTCATTGATTGGAACAGGATGCTCCACAAAATAAATCATGTTTGGAGTTTCTTTTGTATTTTATAAATAACCAAAAAACCTAAACTTCCACACGAAAATGACTCCATGAATTAAAACACAACCGAGTGAAGCTTTTCTTATTCACAGGTTAACATTTAACACCAGAGCAATATAATAGTGGGAAGGTGTTGATAGCAGCTATGTATTATATAAAAAAAAAGATGAAATGAAACAAAAAAAATGTAAACTGCACATTTTTCTTTTTTATTGTGCACTTTTTATGTTCCTGCACAGCATTAAAAACAAAGTGCCACAGACGAGGTATCTGGTTTGATCCTGCACAAATCTACATTCAGGGTGATGGCTCAGTCTTTGGATATATGTTTTTTTTTGCTCTTTAATAGTGAAAAGCAAAGAAGCAATCAAAAATTAATGGGCAAAAACACCAGCAGGATGAATATTCAATCGAGAGGGTGTCAACATTAAGATCTGATAACCCTGTGATCATTAAAAAGAGGAAGTCGGTGGAGCGTTTACTCTTGTTGCAGACGACTGCCAGGGGGGTCCCGAGTTCTTTGTAAACTAAATGGCTGGAGAAAGATTAAACACGCAAGCCTAAAACACTTCGATCATTGTGAAAACAGAACAAGAAAAGTGGCAGTGGTTGGAGTGAAACGCTGCAATTATTTCTTTTGAAATATTCTTAAAGTTGCCCTCATTTTGTTGTTCCACTAACAATAAATAAATAAATAAAGAAATCGCAGCCTCTGCTGCATTGTGGCTGCATTTCTCCATTGTAGGAGAGTTGTACGCTGAATTGATGATTGCACCCCCAGCCTTTCATATGAAAGTTAGACATGGAGTGTGTTTCAGTTCAAATCCATCATTAAACCCGCTCCCATATCAACAGCAATAAAACTTTCCGAGCTCCAGATTAACCTTGCAGACAGAGAAATACTGCTCGTGTATTCGGATCAATACTGTTCCCCGGGTTTGGAGGGAGAGCAGGGTACCCTCAAGGCCTTCGGATCTGCCTCTTCACTTGGGGGGGAAAAGAGCGCAACGCCAGGCTTATCAATACTCAAATCCTGGTGAAGAAGAAGTGCCACAGAGAGGCAAGGATCGATTGAGCACACTGAGCTTTTCACAGCTGAAGCCCGTGTGGAGCAGTGCTGCTGACAAGTAATTGACACTGACAATCTGACTCTGGATCTGAATCAGGAGCTGAGGGCTCAGGCTCCCAGCCTCCCTGACGAAAGGAAAGAAATGTCTGTAAAACACGAGACTGAGCACATTACACTGCCATGTAGTAGCATCGCCACTGGCTAGTGTAATGTATGAAGTATATCCAGAATTAATGCAATGCATTAAGCACAAAATGCTGTTTGGATGGTTTTTTTTCTTTCGCTTTTGCATTTTTCCAGGCACAAATGAATTCCTACCACTATAAGTAACTTTCTATAACTTGTACTACAAAAAAAAGAAAAAAAATCATCAGAGGGAAACCACAGCTCTTAGATGAGGATGTAAAGACGCTATTTTATCGCACACATGAGCAGCATCTTTTTACTGGCTGCACTGCAGCACGAGAAGTGCTCTCTGCCTTCACGGAGCACACCGGTGGTGCCCACAGCACTACACGGGCAGAGTTAAACAGGCTTTGATCAAAGGGTTTGATCAAAAGAAGACACACCACTTGCCCTCTAGCCCTCCATTTTGTACGTAGTGGATTCATGGGCAAAATGATGCAGACCAGGTTTCCTACAAGAATCGGAGATTTGCAGTGAACGTCTACAGTAAAGACACAAGAGGACAAGAACAAAAAAAAAAAAGAAAAAAGTATAGGCTTTAAAAATCATGCTGTAAGTAGAATTTTACTCCTTTACTACAGGCAGAGGTGGCGGTTTCACTGGTTTCACTGTCACGTTTGTAGGAACAACTACAGTTTAGATTTCCTACATTGGGGGGAAACATTTTTAAAATGCATGTTACTAGAAAGCACTAGTGGTACACAAATAGTTTTCTGTAGGTAATATTGCTTCAATGTACTAAAGCAATACATATATTTGAAAAAATTAGTAGGCGTAATAAAGAATGATGTATATTAAAATGAGCCAGTAATATATACATGCATAGGTCTATATCTTATATGAATGTATTTATTCCTTCACTGCAACTGCAGCAAAAAATGTCTTATATTTAAGAATATCAATTAAGTCACTTTTCATTTTCTCATTTACACATTAAAAATGTCCATCCCCCCATTTCTGATGAGTCTGAAGTTGTATTTACACTTTAAAAGTAAGTAAATCAAATTGTTTCAAAGCCGTCTCAGATGAGTTTTCAGTCAAATTACTCGATCAATACTTCATAAACAGATCTGTTTTTAATACTGCAGGTGTCATAATGTCTCCAGAACTACTTAAAAAGTTCTTCATTACTGAATCAAACAAGAAAAGAAATACAATTTATATTTCACTGAAGGCAGTGACACTATAAAAACAATTACCCTTCCTGTCTGATGACATAAAGTAAGTAAAGACAGAAGCCTGTCAATCAATGTCAGCCACACTCACCGGGTTCCTCCTCATGGCCCCTCCCACCGCCCGCACCGCTCTGGGGTTTCCCGCCATCTCAGCGAGGCGTTTGTACGAGACGGTCTCTCCGAGCTTCACATCCCTCAGAAGTACGCGCAACACGCGGCTTGTGAACGCGTCTTCGCCACGGAGCAGAGGACAGCGTCAAGGAGCGACAGAAAGGAGGAGAAGAACACAGAAAAAGGAGTTTTAATCAATCAAACTAGGATGGCTGACTGAGTTTCGAATGACAGCCCGATGACATGAAAACATTTTCAACATTGTACCTTTGTAAGATTAGTTTGTTTTCAGGGAGCGCAGTCAAAAGTTTACAATGTTACACAAGAGAACACGCTGCACGTACAATAAAATGTCCATCCTTGCTCTTCTTCTACTCATTAAGCAACTAAATACACAGAAGTCCCCAATTTGACCTTAGAACCAGTATTAACATGCTACACAAGCACATGAGAGAAAATTATTCCTATGGCAGAAAAATCTAGGTTATGCTTTAGAAAGGTCACAGCTAAAATTAAAAAAGTTCGTTCCTTCATTTAAAAGGATTAAGAGAGGCCAAAAAGACTGCAAATCTGCTCTAGATTTTTAATAATAATAATTTGAATGTTGCACACCATTTGTGGCAGTGGGATGACTTTGAGGTTAATCAGACCAATTTGTCCTTTTAATTGCTTTCTATTCAGAGTAGATTCATTATATCATCTTCACTTAAATGGCGGAATTCTTCAAATCATCCGCAGCTTAACCGACCACATTAACGGCTTTGATTTCATTAGCACTTTAGCGGTAGCATTATCTTTTTTTTCTGGATTATCGCGCAGTGACGGAGAGGCATGTTTGTCTAGCTCTGAAAGAAAAGAGGAAAGTATTTCGAAGCATCTCGGAAAAAAAAAAAAAAACCTTGAGACACTGATGCACCGAGCTTGTGTCGCGACAAGAGAAAACATATTTTTTTCTGCACCGAGGACGAGATGGGGAACAATAGTCTCGTTATCAAGATGGGGTAAAATTCTTCTAGTATATACATGTACTCAGTCATGAAAATTCAATTAGTGATCTCCCATTCTCTCTCATTTATATGGTCTAAGAGAGCACATGACAAGTGATCTATGTGAAATCCCTCTAAATTGGCATTGTGTGAAAACATGTCACACCCCTGTCTCTCTTCTACAGAGTGAACATCCTTTGCTCCCCAGGCTCCCTCGCTACCTTATAGTCACTCTCTGCTACACAAAGCCACGCGAACAAGGCAATTTGCCTAAACTGGGGGGAATAAGTGTAAAACCTAAAGGGGATACATTTGATTGATGCACACCCATGTGAGTTCTTTGTCTTGAACAAGGCCCGTAGGTACTGTTTAATAATTTTTCAGGTAATAATCACGCTGTCAACGAGATGACGGGCTCTTACGCAGACAGCCTTAATGTTATGAGAAGATAAGATACACCCCTCAAAATTTCTTTTATGCAGCACTCCTCCTCCTAAAGCTTGGATTTGGCCTCGCGATGTGAACGGCACATTTTGATATCGCTTTGTCACTGATGGGTGGATGACAGCCTGCCCAGACTGAGGTGGTGACAAATCCCTGTTGATACAAACGCTTTGACAAACAACCAAACTTGGTGTCACACCAGCAAACAGAGCAACAAGCTTTTACATCTCCAGTAGTTCCAGATAAGAGGCGGGAGGGGGGGGAAGAAGAGTGCCTGTGTATTTGCTGCTGGTATAGAGAGGTTAAAGAACTTTGCCCTCATCAGTGTTTGTGACAGAGACTTCATGCGGGTCGCTCAAGGTGACCAGGAATGATTTGGAGAGCAGTCCCCCAGCCCCATACTTCATAAAGAACCTAATACGGTGTGTCTAAGGTCAGGACCCTCTTTAGATCGGGGTGCAGTGATGTCAATTGTTTAAATAAAACTTGAGGGGAACCACTTACATGTTTACAGACATCCCATAATTATGTCACAGGTCATTACCTACCGTGAGGCCAGGTGCAGGAGCAGAGACGGATCTAACCGGAATAAATCAAACACACCTAGTGATTACGAGGATATTGACATGTGTGATTGATTTGCTCATAATTCTGTATATGAGAGCAATTTCAGACTAAAAGAAAATAAGTAAAAGAAAATAAAAAGAAACAATAAACTGATTTTCATCAGCGCTGCTAATAATTGATTTGGAGAGACGACCTCCAGCTGACAGTCACCTCTTACATGGTTGTGAGAATAAAAAGACAATAGTGGAAATGCAGCTACCTCATTATCCTTTGTGTCTAATGGGAGGGAAGACTTTGACTCCCAGTCAAAGTGTCTCTTGAGTCTTAAGGGATCCATACTTTTGAAGGCTGACGGGGTGCTGATGATTCTCTGATTATTCGATATTCTGAAAACGTTCATTTCCCTAATTCCTCTCCACATCACAGGGGCGAGTCCTGGTGAGTGTCTCATCTTGCCCTGTGCTGCGCACAGGGGGAGGTTCAGGCTCCTGCAGGAACACAGTCATTTGGGCTTTGAAGAGCGCCCTTCCCCCCCTCTGCTTGGCCCCCTCCCTGCACATTCCCTGTGCCGCTTACCGAGACTAAGATCCTCTCGTCTGTTACATATGGATGTATAATTAATGAGATAAGAATATGCATCGTTTTAAGAACCCACGTTGGCGTCTGTGTTTTTCTGAGGCGGCGGTTGCGAGTGCGCGCACGCATGCACACACACACACACACACACACACACACTCGCACAAATGCACATGAGTGCATGTTATGCACTCATCATTCCTTTACCCCTGTTGACCAAACAAGTGAGTGATCCTCTGCATGACAGTCAGACACTATAGAAAACTGCGCCTTGCGTTTCCTTTCATGTCACCTCTGTTTCTCAGGTATGTCGTGACAGCTAATATGAAAAGTGGCTTGTTTTGTCAGAAATGTGTAAATAAACATGGCAACACTTCAAGCGAAGGTCACAACTCAATATTACATGACAAGTGCTGCGAGAGCGCTCCTGCGTTCAGGTTCTCCCTGAAGATAACTGAGCAAACAAAAGTTGGTTGTCACAGATTGTAATGACCTGATTAAACTTGTATATTTTTTCCCTGAGTAGCGGTGACTGCATGACTCGATCAAGAACAAATTTGTACAGCGGCAAGGCAAAATCTAATCCTTAATATTTGTCAATCAACCTGCATAAGAAAGTACAATAGAAGAAGAAAAAAAAAGAGAAGCAAAACCTTCTATTTTCCTCCCTCAAAAGACAAATACTCCTGATGCCCACATTTAACATTTTTATACTGGCTTGGCCTGTGACTACCGCGAGCAATCCAAGCCTAAATCCTGTATTTACTGGGCCCCAAAACAACAGGCGAGGGAAAGACGGGGAACACAACACAATCACCTATTCAGATCAGGTACTAATGAAGAATTCCATCTATCCTGAAATTTAATTAAAACCCCAAAGACTTCAGATGAGATGTGATTTGAAAGAGCCTGGGGCTGGTACACAAGCACTTGGTGGCGAAGGGAATCACACTGAAAGTTGATATCGTAATTGGTCCTGATGTATTTCTGCATTGCCTGCGCGGGAGCGTGGGACTCATAGCTGTATACAGGGTCTCGATGGAGTACCTGCTCATTGAAAATGCCATCACTCAAGCTCTGCAGATCTGCATGAAATTAGAGAGCAACCAAGGCCTGATTGCAGGGGAAGGGAGGTGCAATTGTTAAATGCATACATTAAAGTTATTTTTTTTTTCCAGTGTAGGTGTGCTTGTGGGTTTAAATGAGCTCATCTGAAAATCTTTAAGTTAAAATGCAGTGAGCATCTCAGTGTGACTAAGAAATTGCTTGTAAGTGTTTTGAAAATGGCACAGTTTTGTTTTTGATTTCAAAAATGAGCTGTCAGGCTACTGTATTGTGCATACTTGTAACAAAAACACCAGGGATAATTAATTCCGTTTTTTTTTTGTTTTTTTTTCCTGAAGCGTTCTCAATCATCCATCCTGCAAGTACATCTACCAGTTGAAAGGACACTAATTGTCCACTTTTGAGGTGCTTTCATTTTACTTGCCCTAAGTGACTGGCCAAGCAAACAATAAGCTCATTCAAACTTCACCACCATTCACATGTTCTCATTAAAAAAGAAAAAAAAAAAGAAGAAGAAGGAAAAAAAAAAAGAAAGCTTCCTGTCTGAAAATGTCAAGAGTGGAATTCGATCAGTTTCAAAGAATGTGCCAAGAATCATGGAAAAGCTTGCCAAGACTAACACGCGTGGTAAGAGCTGCCACAGATTACTGAACCAAGTTACAGCTCTGTGTTCTGTTCTCTCTCTGCCGCTCACACACCACCCACTTTTCCTCCACTCTCCCTCTCAGCCATAAAATACTTCATTATAACACAGTGAGCCAGTGAGTGTAAGTGATGTAACTGACAATTAAGAGTGAAAGCCTGATCCCAGTCATGGCTCTGCAAATATTTATCCATGACAGACCTCCTTGCAGGGCGGGGTGGTGAAAGGCAGGGAACGGGAGACTCCCAGCGGTCTGCGGCTCACTGAAGTACGCCTGGAGCCATTCAACGCAGCGCTGCAACTCGGGGCTCGTTTCTGCCGGGCTATCGTTGACCACGCAGCTCAGGGGGGGCTCCGTGCTCCTGCGAGGGATGTAAGATGGGATGGGGAGGTAAGAAGGGGATCAGAGGAGCAATCATAATACCCAGTTCTTGGTTGAACAGGGCTAAAATATGTCACAAGAGTCCAATAACAAGTGACACAGATGCAAGATGGGATAATTTGCTGAGTGAAAGTTAAGTTGTTAATCGAGGCACGTTACACATATGAAGGTTGCGCCTATCAAATTGGCTGTGACAAATATCAGAACTGTGAAAACAGAAAAAGATATAGACACTAATCCAGATGTTTCCTGGAATAGACATGTTGGAAGTACAGCATGGTGAACAAGAAAAGCAAAACACCCAATAGTTTGTAAAACCAGTTTTTCCCTCCAAAAATGAAAACAAAAAGCAAAAAAAAAACAAAGAGTTTTTAGAAATACTTAAAAGTGTTGCTTTAAAACCGGCTCGGCTTGGGTTTAGTTTATAGTTCATGACAAGAATAAATGGATGTTTTTGGCCAGAGCGGTGCTGGCCAGCAAAGCGCTGCACTTGGACGTGCATCTTAGCACGAGCAGGAGCTTGGAGGAATTTGCCGATGGTTGACTTGGCATCACTTAACAGCTGAGTTTTTCTCTGCCGCTGACCACCCCCCAGGTCAATGCAAGCAGGCTGACCCATATTTGACACTTAAAGACCCTACTGGGAAGGTCCTCTCTTAGCATGTGCATTACTCCAAAGTGGACCTCAAGCTGTGTTGTGAATTCTAAAAACAGGCAGCCAATTCCATTAACTGGTGTACAGGACTTATAAATAAATAATATCACCATTTAAGTGCTCCTTTTACAAAATTGGCTTATCCTGTATGGTATTAATAATAGACATTTACTTTGTTAAACACACATACTGTCTCTCTCCTGCCCGCCGTAACAACAGGGCCCTAAAGTGTTTTTACACTTCTGCAGGTCACAGTTTGAGCGACGTTTTATATTGGACATGTGAAGCCGAGGTTTACTGGACTGTTATGACTGAGCAGGTCAGTTTTCAGCGAGCCGCTCTGCCTGCTAGTTTGTGGCTGTGTGATGAAATTCCCCCGGGGGCCGTTTAACAGTGGGTGTAAATACAGTAAAAGGTGTAAATACTCTCATTTCTAAATAAACCACACAGCAGTTTATAGTTGAGTGGTGAAAACTCGGAAACCTACCAGCGGGCTCTGTGCTGAGACCCGCTCAAACAATGGCCATGGCTCATGGCAATCTCTGTCAGCATGGGTGAGTGCCCAGCCAGCCCCTACTTGTCATTGTCTCTCCTTTCTATCCCTCCCTCCCCTCCCTCCCCCAGCTCTCCCTCCACATTTCCCCCCCTCTCTATTTCTCTATCCTCCATCGCCAGCTTTTTTGGCTCCTCACCCCCCCCACCCCACCCCATCCCACACACACACCTCTCATTCTCTCAGCAAGGATCTTCAGGCCACTGTTCCCTTTCTAACCCCCACCACCACCACCACCACCACCACCCTACCCCAACTCGCATCCTCCCACCACCACCTCCTATACCCCTCCGACACCCCCTCTTTCTCTCTGAGAGGATGTTCCAGCCGCTGCACACTGACAGCTCGGGGATATTGTGTGTGGAAATGTTCCTGTTGGACCCGCAGGCCCTTACAATCTACCGGACAAAGGCTAGAGCACCTTTGCTTAAGGCTTGTCACCTTTGACCTCCAGCTTGCACTTCAGACTTGTCACTGTGGCTAATTTCCCTCTCTACCCTTTACTGGCTTTAAAAGGTGTTCGAGTCACACAACACTGACAGTAGTAAAAGTTAATGCAATGCAGGACATGTTATGTCTGGTAAACATCAGCAAAATAGTAATATAAATATACACACACATACACATATATATATATATATTAGGGCTGGGCGATATGGACCAAAAGTCATATCTCGATATTTTCTAGCTGAATGGCGATACTCGATATATATCGATATTTTTTCTGTGACATAATTGGGGTTTCCCGCAAAGCATTATAGCATAGCATCTCTGTTAGCTTCATTTTTTTCTGAGGCAAACCCTTAAAAAAACTGTTTTAATACAAAGCCTCGTGCAAAATGTCACACAGATACCTTTAATAACAGAGGTCTGCACAATATCAAAATGTATAAAAGAAATTAAATAAAAATAAACTGCCTGCATATATAGAATAAAAATGCTTCTTGAATAAAATAAAACAAATATCCCTTTCCTGCATAATAATTACATTAAAATACACTGTGCAATTAATACAATGTAGACAGTAACAGGCAGACTTTTCCACTGAGGTTGACAGTTGTGCAAATAACAAGACATTTGTGCAAATCTCAAATAAAACATTCAAGTCAATTTGTCACAAAATAAGCTATATCAAAATCATAAAAAAATAAAATTAAAAAAAAAATGTAAATCGATATAAACGATATTGTCTCGTGCCATATCGCGTTTGAAAATATATCGATATATATTAAAATCTCGATATATCGCCGATATATATATATATATATATATATATATATATAAATAAAGAGAAACAACATCAACTGAGCTGAAGTCTGTCACCTCTGGGTGCAACGGGGGATTGCTCTTAAAGAGCATGTGGCCAGTGGAGATGTAGCCCCGGCAACATTTCCAGCCGCTTCAGTGAGTCAGAAATCAAGCAGCATCATATGTTCTTTACAGCGACCAGGCTGGCACATTTGAAATTTGCCCTTCAGATAAAGAGTTTTAGAGATGGGTAATAAACGCTGTACTAATTACACAAAAATCCTCAAAGTAAATACCTTCGCCTGTATGATATTTAGAAGAGATTATAAAAAGTATCTCAATAAATTGGAGTTGGAATAAACAATTCAAACCAGGTTAAAGAAGAATTGGCCTTTCCTGATTTTTTAAATGCATAAATCATACTTCTTCAATGTCCTTCACCCTTTTTACTATTTCATCACAGGTAAGGAAAGAAGAAACTAATTCCAAACTAGCCAAGGATCTGCTGCACTAAAAAGAATATTTCCCCTGATACAAGATAGTGATTTGAGAAAATTTCTAATACTGTGCTCCTGTCACAATCAATTTCCAATTACCATAAATCATTGTTGCGTAAAGTGGGACTCATTTGGAGTTCTACCTATTTTCCAACTCTAATATAAAGAATGAATTGAGCACTTATATAATGTTGGAGGTTATTTCATTCATCCTGGAGAAACAATCAAAGGAGACAAAAAAAAAAAATTGCATTAAACTTGTCAATTTCCTTCAGAATATTTGGTATCTCTCTACTTGCACAAGACTTCAGTAGGAGTTTTTCTATCAGCTGCAGACGTAAGAATGAAGCAGGTTAACCACAGGATCTAATTGAAAGGAATCTGGCGAAGGGTGTAATGGTATATTGCACAAAAAGGGGAAAAACTCAGAACTCAAGCCTTCATCCTGTGAAGCGTGATGGCGCTCATCCTGACTCGATCGGCTGTCACTTTTGACACAGCCTGCCAGAGTTCTCCTTCACCGATCATGGGTAACATGGCGGGTCAGAGGATGAAATAGAAAAGGCCAAAAGCAGTCCAATATTTTCCTCAGCCTTATAGCTGCAGATACTTAACTCAGAGACGTCAAAGACTCAAGAGAGCATGAAAAAAGCCTAAAATGACTGTCTAAAAAGGGGAAAAAAATACAGCATGTCTCTATGAATGTCAAGATCCTGATGGTCTCTGAGCAAAAGGCTGAGATACAATTGTAAGCCACTTGCTCAATGCGGCGCGTTCAACCGTTTGAACATCATTCAGATGCCTATCTGGCTACTGCAACGCTAAAGTCAAGAGCTTTCAGAGGTGAGCTTGTAAGGAATGCTTCCTATTTTGTTGCGAGGCGCGCATATTCTGTGTGCTGCTGTTTCACAACGAAAACAACAGGGCCAGATGAATTTCTCTCCAGATATCCAGCCAGTCTTATTAGCAAATGTCCACCAAAGAGGCTGAAACACTCAGTCCAATACATGAGGTGTTGGTAAAATACTGCAGCGCAGGCAACAAAGCACACAACAATTAGGTCTTCTCCCAACTGGCTAGCCACAGGAGTCAGTGAAGGCATGTATTACGAGAGCCTTAACTCTTACTCCATTATGTAGTGTATCCACATCACAAGTCAACGCTGCAATGTTTATCTACAACAGACTACTGAGCAGTTTCAAATAGCGTTTTTAGCCTCTATTCTCAAGTGCCACAGTAAGAGATTCCAATTACCTGAATGGTAAGGAGCCAGTGAGGGAGGCATAAAGTACATTAGGGATCTGCTGTAACTGCAGGGACCTTTTAGAGCCTCGACTGAAGAGGGCCAAGAGACTGAAGGGACAGTGACCCTGCATGGATAGCCTCTGTCAAAATTTGACCACGTCAAGCACAAAGGCATTATGGGAATCCAGTGTCACCAAGTCCTAATTACTGTCTGTGTTCAGAGCAAATTACTGCCTTGTTCCTCTGATTAGCGAGGAGGCTAATCTTCACCTGTGTACGCCAGCACTGCTGAGGGCCCTTGAGTGTTAGCGCTTCGTCTTCTGTAATTTATTTTTAAATCAGTGCCCGCTCCCAAGAGTTTTGAGTGTTTTGTTGTGAACCGCTTACCATGATCCCCACCACCGCCCCCTCACCCCTAAATCCTTGACTAAATCCTTGTTTGGTGCTGCAGGAAGATAAGCAAGAACAACACTTGGGCATAATTGACTCATACTCCTCTCCAAGATGTCAGAGTGGAATCATCTCTCTGCATATTGCCTTTGCGTGTCACACACTGTACACTTCTGCATGTTGCAGATTTAGAATCCAATCAAGTTCAAAAACAAACTAGCACAACCCTCTTGTTGGAGAAAACTTCCCGGGTTGACAGCAGGGGGAGAAAAAAAAAGAAAAAAGTAAAAAGAAATGCAGGAACTGCTTTTAGCTGCATCTGTGCAATGAGAGGCTACTCTCATTCGGTTCCCGCTGCCCCCCCGCCCCCCAGTGAGGTTCTGCTTTAGAAAGTACAACATTTGCAGATTTTCATCTGAGTGAACGTCAGTGTCTCGTCTGCATGGGGCGGTTTACAGGTAGTGTGTTACACAGGTGTTGGTTTACACAGGAAATGGCACATGTAGCTTGATTGGGACGGTCCCGGGAGATGGACGCATAAACATAGAGCACAGATGGGTCCAAGGGCCAGAGGGAGCAGCACCTTAATGAATACGCAGCTGAGTACTACACTTCTCAACATGCAAAACAATATTCTAAGGCCGCAGTAAAAAATAGAACAAAAATCATCTGAATATCATTACACAATGAATTATTCATGCCATTTCTAAGGGGACTATGTCAAAAAGTCTCCCCCCTGTTTTATTGATGATTTCATTCAATATCTCAGCAGATCACAGTTTGTATGACAAAGCATTTTAGTTCCCAGTGTAAGCAGTTTATTTAGCACACACGTGTCTGTAGATATTTATAAATCTTGCAACAACAAAAAAAGTATACATTTAATAAAAAATTAGACTAAATACAAAAGATCCAGAGAGAAAACAAAGACGGGGAATAGGAGAGGGAAAACGTGGAAGGAGAGTAAGCTGTCGTTATGGTTCCCGGTGTGTGAGCACATCATGTAAACGGGGCCCGACCAGGGAACACATTTACCATACTGCTATTCAGCGTGAACCAGGACACTGATTCACAACACAACGTGAGTGTGAGAAAAACGATAAATGCATCACCTCAGATATTTCACACTAGCATTGGTAGTGTGTAAAAGCTGTTGTGACAGCTTGGGTATTAGGGATAGATAGATGGAAAATGTCTGGCTGCTTATGAATGCCAATGTGACTGGGGTGACGAGTTTGACACAAAAACACTCCACCTCAGAACAATTAGGCTGTTCTCTGGCCTCATCCAGTGTTGTCGGTGATAATGGAAAGCTGTGAGGATAACTGGTGATAAACAGACTTTAACACCCTCCTCCTTAAGAGCACTGCAGTCCTGCAGTCCTCTCATATGCTTAACTAATCATGACCATGGCCGGCAAATTCATACAAAAGACTAATTACTGTTGTACTTCACTTTAGTCTCAGAGGCCTCTTATATAAGGACTTGGGGGTTCTCTTGCCTCTTTTCTCCTCTTGATGGGTATTTTCTTTTTTTTTTAACAAGTAGGCCTCATGCTAGACAAAAGCATTTAAAAATCGGTGATTGCTTTCATCCGCTTTAATTACATTCAGAAATGGCATTTCTGCCACATAATACACTCCTATTGTTTCAGAATTATCTGGCTTGGGGAGTAAAATCTACAATATTTGACGATGCTCCCGAGCTAAATCGCCTCTTGAAATTGAAATATGCTGCTGAAATGCAAAATAAAAAGCCAGCCTTTGCAGCTGATATACTGGAAGCTCCTTGGCTTTCTGCAGAATGCTATTATTATGCATATCCAGGTAGAAAGTTAATTAACCCAAAGCTTAAGCTAATTATGGTAGCAGAATGCTATCAACCAAACGCTTTCAGTCAGACAGCTGTCCAGAATTTCATTTGCTAATCATTTGTCTTTTGCCAGAGCATATGGTACATTTCGCCGCTATCACAGCAACAACAAACAGATGAAAATCATTAACTAAAAACAATGTGCAATGTGAAAAATCAGACACCGATTTATAAGGCTTTGTGTAAGAGAAAAAAAGCGGCGGATTTATGGCCTGGGAAGTATAATGATAATTTTGGTTTCAGCCACTTAGGATTTTAGGCTGATCACATGACCCAAGTGTGCTGGGAATTCAGATGCACAAATATATTGTTTATATCTATATGCAAATGAGCCTGTTTATCCGTGTAAAATTAATTGCAATTTTCTATAGGAGCATATGCAAAGACCTTGTTGTTAACAATTTTTAGTTTCCAACATATTTAGTTCCTGTTTTCCCAACATAGTATTTTTATATTTTTAAAAGTAGAACTCCCTCAGCCCGGAATTAAATCAATTATTCTCCAAGAAATGCTTCATGCATTATTTTTCTTTTCTTTTCATAAAAACACATCTTGCTGGCTGTTAAAGAGTGATTGATATCAGCATTGCCTTGCAACATTATCAGGCAATAAAGGCTACTCAGGTTCTAATGCAACATGTCATACACAGGCTCCTGTAGTACATTTCTATTGAGGACCTCACAAGCTAAATTGCTTTTTTCCCGCTCCCCCACATCTCAGCCAGCTTGACAGACAAATTGATCAAAGCATTGTAAAATAATATGCTCACGAAATGTCTCGGGGCAGGAGTCCAGCCCTTTTTTCATTTTTCACCCTAATAAAAAAGTGCTCCATGAATTCCTCTGTATGTATGTGTCTATGCTCCATGTGGAAGAGGCGAGACGCATCATATTTCAGATAACAGTAATCTCCTGTAAACAAAATGCATATCTTTTTTTTTTTTTTGCGGTGAACGCTGAAGCCATACTAAAAACTAAAGAGGGGGAAAAACTGGTTAACAGGGAGGCTGGCGTGTAAGGCCCCATCAGGGGTTGTTGAGATGTAATGAATTTGTTCATCTGATGGTGCCTTCAGGGCTGTCGTTAGACTGGCAGAGGAGGCTGATTTCAGGAAATTTTCCTAAGATCAGTTAGGAAGCAAAAGGGGCTTGGGACGTTTCTATTAGAAAGAGCTGACGGTCATGGTGTGTAAGCAATACTTCAAGGGCATTTATGTAGCTATAATGGCATTTATCAATAACTATCTATCAATGCCACACGTGCTTTTTTTTTCAGTCGCCGCTCCAGCTGTTCGACAACAACCAGTAGTGAATCTAAACAGCACTGAAAGCAAACACAGTCATGTAAGCCTGTAAAGCTGCGCTTCGCTCACAAATATCTGTTGTGGGTCTCCCTCTATTTTATGCAAGGACGTTATCCGTTTTCCTTATCCAAAATATGCTCTTAGAGATCATTTATCACTCTGACTTCATAAGCCTACACCACACCACATCCAAAGCTGGAAAGAGCCTTGTTTAATATGTCATAAATAAATCAATGGAAATGCCTGATCTGAACTATCACTGCTACAGGCAGGCTTTTGTGAGATCTATATGTAAAGCCGGTTGCAAAGATAAGCCTGTATTCTATCACTTCATCTCGCCTCCCTTAATACCTGTTTACATTGAGTTACTCCAGATATCTGAGGTGGCTCTAGCTTCCTCTGTCCTATAACAAGAACACCATATTCAACTGGTTGGGATAAAATCTAAACATTTTTCCTAATGATTTCTTCCTCACACCTTAGAGAACGTAGAGACAGGGATGTGATCGAAGCTCCACTTATGACCGACATAGCAAATGATATTAAACTGAGAAATGATCTAGTGATGCGAATCATTAAATTGATTTGCATATTCCTACTGAACCTGAACACACAAATTAAACCCTGTTCGCGAGGAGACCGAGGAAGGTGCTTGTGCATGGTTACAGGACATCTTCCATAATCAAAATACCATATTATTAATTTTCTCACTTCAACTCATTAACAACAAGTGGAATGTTTTTTACTGCTTGATGAATTTTAGGGGATAGCAGACGGTCGAGAAGGAAACACATGTTGAGGTATAATATACAAGGTCATTAATGGGTTTCCATAAATTAGAATTTAAACCTACATTTTCAAAAATGATAACTTCTTATCCGGGTGCATTTGAAATGGTTTAATTTCCCAAATCATTCAAGTTTATCAAATGTGAATCTGCGATACATGGATCTTTAATTTCAATCTAATCAAAACTAATCTGAGATGTAGGATGCAGACCTGTAAAACTAAGGAATAAGTACTTATTAATGCTGGCTTTAATCAGTTTCAGACGCTTCAGTAAGACTGTCTACATCCTGACAATTTTGAGGGATGGGCAGGCCATGAAACGCAACCGCATATTACATTTCAGGGTGTCAGTTGACGCTCCAACTACTGCATGCAACTTGAAGGAAACATAAAGAAACAGGAGAGAACAGTCTATGCTCCCCGTGGCCTTAGCTGACCTTCCAGACATCACTTCTAATCAACTCCCTTGTGGGTAATAAGCAAGTTATTTTTCTGAAATTTCAAATATACTGCAGGAGGAATCACAACCAGATGCCATCAGAAATCTAATTTCAAGCCCAACTGTATTCTAGTGCCCCTCATATTTCTAGTGCCTGCTCATATTTGCCGAACTTTCTCCCGGATATTTCTTGTGGGATCTACAAAAATGCCCTGCTTCCAGTGAGGAATGGTGGCACTCCATCACAGGAGTGGATTCTGTCTGCCTGTAAATTTCACACCTTTGTTTATCGCGTCACCAGCCCGGCTGTTGTACAGTACCTTTCAGCAGGTGCGACATCCATTAGGATCTGGATGGTGTGCACACCATTCTCACATCCACTGACTTCGATCGTCCCCAGGGGGCTCAGCAATGAGATGGTCTTCCGAGTGCACAGGCTCTCCTTTTGCTTCTTCATCCCGCTGCCCTGCTGAAGGAGTACAAATTACACTGTGTTCATTGACATATTCATGTGGCAACTTTCACAATTTCCCACACACATTTGCATTGAATGATCTATTGAAAATCAAGCAGGCCACCAACGGGAGATGACTTACATATCTGAAACACGTAGACACCAAACAATGTCATGATGTGACTTGATCCCTACATTACTCTCAAATATTTCTTTTGTGCATGAGAAAGAATACGCCTATCTAACCAATAAATCGCCCATTTTTTCCCCTCTTTCTGTTCTATATATCACATAAATGAGAAAAACAATGCAGTCTGTTCCCTTGTCTGGTGGGGGATTCCCAAGATAGCTCAACATTATTTTCAATCCGTCATTTTTGGTTGATGGCCGGGATGTTTTTCTAGCATTAAATTTGTTCCTTAGGGTGCAGCTCCGATGGGATTCTGGTTTCCAGCCCTTAACAACAGCAAAAACGTGCAGCTTTTCTGACGACTGAGATGGATACTGGCAATAACCAGACAGCAGTTCCTTTTTTATTTTTACTTTGAGGGAAGGAGAGATGATTGACTATGTTATATGTGAGTTTTTGAGAAATGGGGGTTATAATAAATAAAGGTCACATTGATTGTAAGAGTTTCTACCAAGGAAACCTTTACTTCTCACAACCTTCATCTGAAAAGAGCAAAGGGTACAAATACAATATCATCAATGTCACATTTGTAAAATCATCTATTGCATAAAATCCATATTCAATTTTTTTTTAATTATTTAAATCTTAATAATCAGAATCAGAATCAGAATCAGAATACTTTATTATCAGTGTACCTGGGTACTGTGAGATTAGAGGCAGCATCACCTCTCCAGTGCAAGACAAATAGCAGTAGTGCAAACAATAAGAAATACAAGAAATATAAGTAATGTAAAAAATATAAAAAAGGTTAAGGTGCATTTGAATCGTTTTTTTTTTGTTTTTTTTTTTACAGATGACAGTATATACATATAGACATATAGTAATATAGTATAATAATCAGATTCAGAATCAGAATCAGGCTTCAAAAATGACTATTGAAGATATTAAACTAGCTACTATTTTTGTTTTTAATTATTTAATTAATCACATTTTCTGAAATAATTCTTTTGTAAAATAGCAGAAAGGTCATGTTTCCATTCAAGTGTTTCTATGTTATGTAAAGGTTCGACCAGAGAATAAATGCTGATCTGCTTATGTAAGAGACTCAAAAGAACATCAAGATCAAATGTGGCAGGTCTAACATATGAACTATATAGGAACTTTGTGATAGGTAATGTGGTCTGCTATAATACATTTTAATTAAAAAAAAACGTTTTCAATCAAATTATTTTTAAGGTCTTCAAGAACCTGATAAATAGCAATGGACTAACTATTTAATCAACCAAGGTATGTCAAACTAAAAAGCACTGATCAATTGATTTAACCTACCAGCTACTGCTAAAATGAATCCCTGTGGTTTCTTCAAGAAGAAAAAAAAAAACATACCCTACAATCCCAGACTTTTCTAATGTTACTGTTTTCTGCTTTAGTTTGTCTTAAGGGACAGCAAACTGAATTTTGGGGAGCTATGCACCGTTAGTCAGACAGCAAGAGCAATTGGGAGATGTCACTTTGAGCTTGAAGAAACATTGATGGATATTTTTCAACCATTTTCTGATATTACAGATACCAGTCCTAAATAGTGAAAAAGACAATAAAAATCATAGGCTGAAGCCCCAGACCAAAATACAAACAAATCCAAAATACTTTGCAGCTCGTTTTACCCTGTACTTTTAATTTAAAGCTGTATATATTCCAGTTTTCGACCGTCTCCCCTCCGCAGCACAACCCTCTTCACAAACGCACACCAGCACATCTGTCATGGTATGTGATCACAAATGCGCCGGCTTCAACTTTCTTGTTTCTACTCTTGCAGCTCTCACTGTATTCATCAGGGGTTTGCCTGAACTGACAATAAAGGCGAGAAATTTCTGAGCCAAACAATGGTACAGTGCACTTTGGATAAGCGCTGAACACACCGCCTGCCATTTAGCAAGCTGGTAATAGACTCGTAGATAGAATAATAGACTTTGGCAATAATGGCCTTCACTAATAGTCAGCTCTGATTAAAAATAACGCCATCGTGTTCGCCGTTTTCGGAGACTGTTGTACTCAGCTGCTGCTTGAATGTTTGATGTTTACCCAGCTCTTTCACGGTGAGGGACAAACAAACAATAAACAGCTTGTGTTGTTTATAAAACGTGGCTGGCAGCGTGCTGATGCTCGTCAATCACGTGACTCGTTTCTCATCAGACTGATTCCTGGTCAAACCTGCGCGGTTAATGGAGTAGAAAGCGCAGGCATGTGGACGCACAGGGGCGTCAATTCAGTATGGCAAGGTACGGCAGCCGCCACACCTTGGCTTCAAGGGAAAATGTAAATGTTTGTTTTTTAAATACATTTATGGAATTACTCTGTGTCTATTTGTATTGATTATTCTATTACTTAATACATATAGAATAACTACAAATGCAAATCAGAACAACATGATTGATTTCACTAGTTATTATACACTGCAAAAACTGAAAATCTTAACAAGAATATTTGTCTAATTTCTAGTTAAAATGTCTAATTTTTAGTAAAAAAAAATCTCATTATATTTAAGACAAGACTCAAAAACAACCATTTTCACCTGTTTCAAGTAAATTTTCACTTAAAATAAGTAGAAAAATCTGCCAGTGGAACAAGATTTTTTTGCTTGTAATGAGAAGATAAATCTTGTCCCACTGGCAGATTTTTCTACTTATTTCAAGTGAAAATTTACTTGAAACAGGTGAAAATGGTCAGATAAGTTATTTTTCTGGTGATGACTCTTGTTTTAAGTGTAATGAGATTTTTTGACTAAAAATGAGACATTTTAACTAGAAATAAGACAAATATTCCTGGTAAGATTTTGAGTTTTTGCAGTGAGTGAGACTGCATTTGAAAAAGTTCCAATTTTCTTGACCACACATAAGCTACATAGACTTCTGTGATGAGTATTTGCTGGACGTGTTGATTGATACTCTAGTGAAGTTCTGTGACTTGTAACCTTGCCATACCTTAGCTTCCACTGAATTGACGCCACTGTGGACGCAACATGTGCTGTTTAATATCTCAAACACGGAGGACAGGTGATACAAGCTCTGCAGTTGGGCGTGTGTGTTGTCAAAACGATAAAAAAAAAACTTTTAATATTGAAGCCTGAATTATGGTTCTGCGTTAAATCGACGCAGAGCTTACGGCGTAGTGTACGCGGTGACGTTGCGTTGGTGTAACGCGGAACCATAAATCAGCCTTAAGTGTGACACTTAAAAAGTCGGATAATAAAGGCAGAAGTTCCTGACAGCCCTCGACAGCTAAAGTTTCCAAGCAATTTCTGAGCTGCGTTTCATATGAAGTTTGAAAAGGGTGTGTTTAAGTCTGTAAAAATTGTTTTGTTGCTTACAAATGAAGCCCTTTTTCATCCCTCAGTGTCAACTGAGACCACGCTCATCTCCCTTCTGCAAAACAAATTACTCTTCCTGTTTCTCCGAGCTGCATGGACTGACTGTCCAATCAGCGCAGGCAAAAGTCCGCTCGCCCTTTTTAATTGGTCAAAACACAGACCAAGCCCCTCCCATTGCCAAGGGCAGAAATAACAGAAGACTTGTAATAGGCCTCAAATTGGGATTTGGGCTCTTCAGGGGCCACCAAAGGCTGGTAATGGTAGTGATTTAGAAATTTTATTTGCTTGAAGTTTTTACAGCAGGAAGAATATGATAATGCATATTTTGAGCATTAATTTAAAACACTGTTATATTTCTATGCATGGCTAAGTTATTTACCCCCCATTCTCCGCATTCGATGACAGCTTTAGAGATTTTTCCTTTTTTCCTTTCTTTTTTGATCCGGGCATAATGTTGTAGGATAAAAGATACCTATGTGACTGCAACAACCAATAACATGTAAGGTATTACCAACTAATAAAGTCAGCATGCTATTATGAACAACACATGGGGCACTACTCAGTCCTTTTATTAGAGAATGCTATTATGGAGTCTAAAGGAGAGGGAGTTGCTTTATGTTGCCTGGAGCAGTCTTAGATTAAGCTGAAGCATATATTTCAGTCATAATGACATAGTGTGTGGCATCAGTCATGTATTTTTTTTTTCTTTTCTAAGTGTCTGTTGTCCTCAGCAGCCTTATTTTAATTTCTATGGAGCCTTCAGCTCTCTGCATGCCTTCGTTTGGAATGTGTAGGCCGACATGGGCCTGTGGCCCACACCCCATCTCAACGGTGAGGGTAGGAGTGTGTGGTGGGGGGGGGAGAGAAAACGCCACCCCTGCAGAGACCATTTTGAAATCTGTGAGGATTTCCGTGCCATCTGGACCCGCTGCCAGTCTGCCCCAGATAGTAAGGGTTGGCAACGGTACCCGACGGTGCAATATGGCTCTCTCTTTAATGAACTACTAACTGTCCCCCGTTTTAATTGATGTGACATTTGAGCCATTTATCTCTGACATTTCAATGAAGGATGATTCTCAGCCTTGCCATTTACTTTTTTTGTGCTATTTTCTGAAAGTCATTTGCATTTTTCTGCTCTAAACCTGTTTTTTGTCTCTCATTAGCTAATTAGAGAGCAACATGCACAATTAATAAAAATGAACATAACCTAGTTTGATACAGGCTTGATGAGGGACAATCAGAAAATCACTGTTTTCTTAACATTCATCAAAAATGGTGTGAAGGGCTACATGTGGTAAAAGGTGACTTCGGTAAAGCCTTGTAACCTTTACCCACATACCAACATGTAGCCTACAGTGTGGGACAACTTATGTTCACAGCATGGGGAGAATCAAGCTCAATTAATCAGCATATGATTGCAGTAAGCAGCCCCCTCTGCTGGATCTTCTGAGCCATAATGTTTGAAATTATTTAAGTGCAGCATTCTGTGGTCATATGTGACTGTGTTGCACATTATTACATTTATTTGAAGACAAAAAAACGCCTCAAATATTCAATTTTAAATGGATCTTGAAACAATATTTAGCTTTTTTTGTATTGTTTGGTAGATTTTATTACCACCAGCACATCAAAGCTTATATGCACAATTAACATTTTATTTGTAAAGTCACATGTTTAAGTGCGACAGCGAAAAAATAACGTATTTAAAAACAGGAAATATCTTTGCCATTATGTGATGAAGCAAATGGCCTAAAGTGCGTGTGAGTGACATAAAACTTTGTATACTAAAAGATCCAGGCTCAATTGTTCTCCATAGTGACACATATTTTCAATCTTTTTAAGATATCCTTTAAAAACACGGCTCCACTGATGACGACTGTTCCTTTGATTGTGAGCGGTATCATTGCCAAGGTGTGGTGCCCTGTCTGTGCTGGCAGCCGGGCTGATATCTTTTGTTTGGGACTCAAAGAGCTCTTTTTCCTGTTCAGTTTCCCTCACTATTTTTGTTTGTGTGAGGTGTTGATAGACTTATATGTTGCACAGCTTCCTTTTAGTGTATGGCACCAGATGTTTGCGAGAATAACAACCCCGGCCCTTTTTATCATAATGACAGAAATTGTTTATTAGCAGTTTTGTCCATCCGGTAATGTATGATTGTCATGGCTCAGTCATATACAGCCTGTCTGTGTCTTGCACTCTTTTCCTGTGTTCGTAATCTCACTCTCATGTTGGCATGGGAGGAGTTGAAGTCTTTTATGATATGACAGACTGAACAACCACTATCCTCTCACACAGTGGGGTGTGTGAGTCTGCATTTTAATCAGGAAAAAATGCCTCTGCGGGTACATAGAGAAGGTCTCGGGGTTTAACTGTGTATATTCAGATTACAGTAGATGTAACCATTTTTTAGAAATTTTATTTTCTTGTAAATTAAACCGGGAACCAAGCATGAAAACAACCTGTTATTTTCTTCTTTTTTTTACTTTCACTCTTTGTAATTCCACTCCTCTCAAAAGAATTAGCCTGATCATCATGTAAGTATCTCCATGACCGCAAAGATGTGACAAAATTTCTCTCTGCCCTCAAGTGCCCACTTATTTAGCATGTCTGTGTGCTTCTATTCCTCTATCTCCGATATGATGTGGCTTCTCTATTTTACTGTTGACACAGTACTATGAATGTCTGAGCATTTTGCAAATGAAGAGGCTTGAACTCCTGACAGGCAGTGTCGCCAGTACTATGACACACTGGCCCGCACATGCTGTGCGGCATAATGATGACATTAGGATCCAGTGATAATATCAGGACGCACTTCAGATAAATGACTGATAAACCAGGGGTTGTGCCTCCCGTATTACACGCTTGACAGAGCAGCTAATCAGTGTCCAAGTGACTGCTATTACATAAATCATGAGCTCGACTTTGATGCATATTCCATCGGTGTTCCCTATTCATCACGTCATTTGGGGGAGACTCTCTGGATGACTGGCTGCCGGGCCAACACACATTTTAAGAGCACATTATGTTTTCATTAGAATTTGATAAGATCCATTCCAGTGTTGATTTGATTTTACATGCTTGGGTCATTTGATAGGAGACTACCAAGGAGGGAGAGTGTATTGTCGCGCCGTGTGAGCTTTTTTTTTCTTTTTTTTTCTCTCTTCCTGACCACAATCATTGCAAAAATGCTTGTCGATCAACAGCTTTGTTTGTTGATATAAAAGTGAGATTTATTCATTTTTTTTAAATATATATATTTAAGGACCGACTGAACCAGTGCTCATGGTCACTTTTTGGAGTTGTCTTAAAATAAAGAATGCTGACATGTTCGGTTTATTGTTGTTTGATTTCGTGAGATAATCAAGTTACATTCAGAGATGAAGTTGGAAGGAAGATGTGAGGTTTTGAAGTGAGTCACCATGCATGTTTTATTCTCCAGTATTGGGGTCAGAGGATGTGAAGGTGGGGGTGTTAATTTAATCCCCATTCTTACCCAGAGCATGGCCACACTCTCTAAGGAGCTTTATCTCTGACAACTGTGTCAAATTAGAGAGACCACGAGCCCCTCATAAAGAATATGTCTGTCAGACTACATTGTTCCTGGCCTCGGAAATATACAGCTGAGAGAGACAAAAATAGAAGATAACACTGTAGTCCCACTGTTGGACCTGAACATGATGAAATAATTTTCAGGCCATGTGATCCTGTCAGCGAGACAAACCTCTAATAAAACTGATGTGCACATAATATTCTGTACCTTTGGTTGCTTTGCTATTCATAGGTTTCAATAAGGGTAGTTGTGTTCAAAATTGCCTACCTGTTCTGGTCATTAATCTTTGTGAGGTCCTCTCATTTTTTATTCTTTCTTTTTTAGCTTTTATGCTAATAAAATGTTTAAACAGAACAATTTAGAAAACTTCATCGGGCATTAATTCATTGTAATTAAGCGGGCTGTACTGTATAATTGATGGGAGTGTTACATTCCATTAAACATGGTACATAACTCCAGGTCAGTCCAGTCTAATAAGTGCCCATCATTTATCTCCCTGGTATCATCGCTCTACCACATTCAAACATGTAAAACAACTCTTAATGTTCTCCCTAGTCCCCTATGGGTGTTTCTCCCTGTTATCATCATTGCCTCTATTCTGCAGGGACTTCCTCTGGAGACAACATTTTCATAGACCTTTGACCTAAACCATATTTTCCATTTGAATGGTCTGACTAGTGAATATTTACAAGCATGTTTAATGTATAATAGATCTCATCTGTGAGTATCGGGAGCCATTTTCTGCTCAGTCAGGTTCCAGTGTTGGCCTTGGCCCCTTGCTCGCGGTAGTATTGACCCCTCTTAAAAACAAAATGACCTGTGCCTCATTTAGGCCAAGTAGTATGCATACGTATTGTGCAGGTCCTGAGGGCATACATGTTTATAACAAGAAAAGCTGGTGGTCTCGAATGTAAACATCTTAGCAC
The DNA here is from genome assembly GCF_033807715.1 of Cololabis saira. NCBI lineage: Eukaryota > Metazoa > Chordata > Actinopteri > Beloniformes > Belonidae > Cololabis > Cololabis saira. The sequence continues at coordinate 23,320,080 of NC_084603.1, forward strand.
TGTAATATTATTGTATCAGTAAAGTCCCAGAAGGTGGTAGATTTAATAATGTAGGTGGATTATATAAGAGAGAGAAATAAAGCAGTAATTTGAAATTGTTTGGGGACCTTTTGTGTCAATGGTTATGGAGGCTAAGGGACAACTCCATTCCCTCAGGCCACTGTTAAAAAGGCAATGACTTTTCTTGTACATGCACGCCGTTTCAGAATCTACATGCATTACTAGCACCACAGGCTTTTATCATGTGATTAGCAATACATAATACATTTGATTCTATTGTTGTGTATGGCAAAAATATTGAAAAAAAATGAATGAAGATGATGAAAAAGGAAGAGCATGTTGATGAATAATGTCTGTGCTGAAGTGCTTGAATATACAGTACATTTGCTAGTAAAAACAGGTCTCGCTTTGCTTCTCGGCTGCTTATACAACCACGGGCTTTTTAATCTCTTTCTTGCCGATGAAAGTCCCAGTAATTGCTATATTTCCCTTTTTGTTTCAAGGACCTTTGATGATCCCTTGGCTTGCATCAGAGGGCAAAGTCATTAGTAGAGAAATGAGCTCAAGTGAAGAGAAGGAGATTGCGGGGCTCCCAGCATGATTGGAAACTTTGGCTCACATTGCATCCTAATTTAAATTCAATTTTCAATGTATATTTGATAGATAAAGGACAATTAGAAAATATGTACTTTGAGAAATTGGTGACTTTAACGGCCCGTCCTTCGAATCTGTAAACACAACATGAACATTTGATAAATTATCTGATTGTCTGTTATGTGCTTATACGCATTTACAAGGTAGTGTTTGCAAGCAATTACTTCAAATTACACACTTCATGTGTAAAACAAAAAACAAAACAAAAAAACATTTAAATTGGTAAATGTATACCTGTGTGCACAGACAGATTTTATACCCTTACATATAAGCACTTACATTGGGCTGCAATTAAATATATCATGAATCATTTTTTCAAAGGGTGTATTCTGTATTTAAAAGGATGTATTCTGGTTTTAAAAGGGTGTATTCTGCTGAAATACAAGTGCCACCATAGACATCATCAGACAGTCCTAAATGAAATGATAATTAGTGACAATATTCTTAATGTCGTTTTAATCATATAAATTGTATTCAAATAGATTTAGTCATTTGTTAAAAATTACTGAACCTCAATATTTTTTTTACAACAGCCTTACATGTCCTTAAACTTACATTATAGTGTACACATATTAAATTTTTATATACTATTAAATACAGATTGCTTGTTATTAACATGTTCCTTTTTGCATATGATTAATATTTGAGTTGTCTCTTATGTTATAAGTATTATTGCCATGAATTTAAAGCTACAGTTTATAATTTATATGATAGATCTGACCCACTTAAGCTCATGAAAATGAACATCTGTATGAAGAGCAAAATAAAGAGGGGTTACATTTCACAGCAGCTAAACTAGCAATGTGTTTTATGTTATAATGTTGCAATCATCATCATCAAGTTGTTCAGGGAGGGAGCGGGGGGTGCAGGGACATGCGGAATATGAAATCCTGTCAATCAAACTGCGGCACACAACACTTTGTTGCGGTTGGGTGACAGTGGTTCTTTCATGTAAATCACAGACATTAGAAATAAAAGACAGGCCTGTTGACTTGCATCATGCTGGGAATCGGTGGCCCAGCATGTGTTGCTCTGTCTGTGCTTCACTCTCCTGTGGAACCGCTGTCCCCTGGGTCCTAGCACTGCTCCCAGGGGTGCACTGCATATAATTACCCACAATCCACCCTGAAACAGCTCTCATTTACAGTAATCAACAGTCTGCACTTCAAAGGATTCATGTGGCATCAGACACCAAGAGCTGGTGTGTGTTGTTAAAAATTATCATTATTATTATGGGCATGCCAAGTAGTGGCATGACCATATTGCAATCGTCCAGAATGGCCCAAAAGGCAATGTTGCTAGCGTTTCGCTAACATGCTAAAGTCGCAAAGGTCCCACTGCGCACCAGCGGGTGTAAAGCATGACCCCGCTCTGTTGTGGAAAAAAAAAATCCCCAAAAAATGAAACACGGCCGAGAAAACCTGAAAAATGAAGGCGTTAAATTAGTATCTAGAAAGGTTTCCCTTTTTTTATTATTATTATTATTATTATTCCGCACTCTTTTTTCGTCCGTTAATACGGCCCGAACCGCAACGTGCACCCATGCATGGCGTACATCGTTGGATGCGTCTCCATCGTGATTCGATGGGTATTACTTTTCTCAGTAATAGGGGTTACCGTGGCAACGCTAGATGCCAAAAAGCAAAAAAAAAGGCGAAAATTCCCGCGCCTATTGCTCGGCCGAACTTTATCGTAGAGACATCGTTCAAACTTTGAAACACTCGGCCCGATAGTCTTTAAAGGACCATACAACTTCATCATGCTAGTTATTACGGTTTTTGCGATATTTAACTTTCAATTTAAAAAAAAAATCACTTTTATTTTGGACGCTTGTTGCTAGGCAACGGTTTATCGTACAGACATCATTACAACATTGACTAACCCGGGACGCTTTGTACTGCAACATATTTTAGTCTCGCCATGCTTGCTATTACGGTTTTTGAGATATTCCACATTGTTCATTTTGATGCTAACGGAACTTCGGATGCTTGTTGCGCGGCAACGCGGTATCGCAGAGACTTGGTTCCAACGTTAAAAGACTCAGGTTGATGTGGACTAAAACATACTGAGGTCTCATTACGCTCTCGTTTACAGCTTTTGAGATATTAAAGCCAAATTGTCCCATTCTATCCTATGGGGCTTGTTACCATGGCAACAAAAACCAATGCATTTGTATGGGGGATCATGTGAATAAACAATCTGTTAATGCTGCCCTGACTGCAATGTGCACCCATGCATGGCATACATCGTTGGATGCGTCTCCATCGTGCCTCAATGGTCATTACTTTTTTAAGTCAAAAGTGTTACCGTGGCAACGCTAGATGCCAAAAAGCCAAAAAAAAGGCGAAAATTCGGACGCTTATTGCTCGGCCGGACTTTATCGTAGAGACATCGTTGAAACTTTCAAACACTCGGCCTGATTGGCACTAACGGACCCTCGAACCTCATTATGCCAATTTTTAAAGTTTTAGCGATATTGACCTTTCATTTTTTTTTTAATTTCCGTTTGACTTTGGACGCTAGTTGCTAGGCAACAGATTATCGTAGAGACATCGTACAAAGCTTCCCAGACTCGGCACGGTGTGGACTTCAACATATTCAAATTTCATGAAGCTGGGATTTAAGGAAATTTTATGTCAAAATCCAGGCCAAATGGCCCTATTCATTCGGATGGGGTTTTGTACCACGGTGAAAAAAAAAACCTATCCGTTAACGTAGCCTGAACCGGAACATGCACCCATGCACGGCATACATCGTTACATGCGTCTCCATCTTGCCTCGATGGGCATTACTATTCTCAGTCAAAAGCGTTACCGTGGCAACGCTAGATGCCAAAAAGCGCGCCCCATTAATAACTATTGGGAGCACAGGAATGAATGAAATACAACCGTAAACACCTCAAACTGACATAGAACCACCCCGAACACCACCACTACAGCCCCAAACCAAAGCGGCGAGAGGGGTCGAATGGGCGGTAGGGCATGCCCATATCAAAATTTCCAGAAATTTTCTAGTTATCATTGCTATTGCCTCAGAGTTACCTTCATATACTGTACTGGCACTGATGACTATGTTAACTAAGGAGATGATGAGATGCCTGCATGTTTCTTTTTGCCCATTAAGGGCTGTTGAGGGCAAAGATATTATGCTTTATGCTGTTAAGAACTTCAAAAGACGGCTTCGTTCAATATGAGGTCTGAACAAGAGCAGTGCAAACATCAGATGTCTAATATTATACAGGAGGGGGTGAAGAAAAATTTGAAGGGGGGTTAAGCTTCATCAAGGGCTTAAATTTACATGACTAACAAATTCAGACTGCAAGAAAGAAATGCAAGATCATTTGATCATTTGGCAAACGTGATGGTGGTCTGTGTGATAATGGTCATTATCATAAACAGAAGCCATCATTAGGCTTGATTTGAGATAATGGTCAGTGTGGAAGCCATTTTAAACAACAGAAAAAAGAGCCTCTCCCCATTAAAGATATATTAAGTGAATTAACTCACATCATGAGTAGGGAACCACTGTGTGGTATTGCCTGGAACATAATGTGATTATAATGTGAAGTGATTTCTCCTGACTGGAGACAGGTCAGCTAGCTTACATTTATAATAATTTGCAGCACTTAGCTTCTCAATACAAACAAACAAAAAAGTGTGTTTTTAATGACTATTACGGTATATATATATATGTGTGTTACATATATATATATATATATATATATATATATATATATATATATATATATATATATATATATATATATATATATATATATATATATAAAAATATATATATATATATGTAAATATATGTAAATAAATCACACCATTGTATGACAACTGTCATAAATCTGTCATAAATTGTACAGCATCTGTAGTAAATCACTGCTGTTTCATAGTGTCAAACATATGGCCTTTTGTGTAATGATTTTAGTTGTTAACATGAAAAGGTTTGTTTATGCTAAACTGATAATACTCATAATTCCATGATTTCTCTCCAAGTTACCTTCAGGCGGAGTGGCTGCTGTGCATCCAGAGAGACCACCTTCAGACATGACATCGTGGGCTCTCTGGTGGGGAGAGCAGCGTTCTCCACAGAAGCTGCCTTTGACCCTCTGGCACTGCTGGGCCTCATCATTGCCGGTCCATTAGGGATGCTGGAGCAGGTCTCCAAACGAGCGCGGCTGCACCACATTACTCCTGCTGCTCACTGCTGGCAGGTCCCCTAGTGGCCAGGTCATGGCATGGCATGGGTGCCCTGTGAGTAAGCTTGTACCAGGTCTGCCCTTGACATGCCCCCCCCAACCCCTCCTCCCAGCTCCTCCTCCCCCGCCTTCTCCCTTACAGAGAAGGGAGAGCAGACCGTTCGGATGGGGCACTGGGGGTGCCAGCTGGTGCCAGCTGCGAGGGGAGATATCCAAGGTGGCGGACACCTGTCCTAACTTGCGCCCCCCAGCTCCCACAATGCATCTGGTGCGGCCCTGCAGACCCATCGTGGGGAAATGAGGCGCTAACCTTGAGGAGAAATGCTCCCAGCGTCGCATTAAGAGAGCCCCTAATTGCTGAGTGCTAGCACTGCCAAATGACATTAGGAAGTGCTGTCGTTTACTTTAACATAATGGCTCAGCGTGTTTTTTGGCTAAACTTCTTTTGCTTCTCTGAGGTGTTTCACCACAGTGGCTGTCTTGGCCCTGTCATAACCAATCAGCAGAGGACTTGAGTAAGACAGCAGTTCTTAAAGATAATCATTGAGAAGACATTAAAGAGTTAGCCGTTCAAATCTAAAATCTAATTTAATGGTGGGAAAAGAAGTATTGTAGAAGTCCACATGATTGTTTCATACTAAGAAGTCAGTTCACCATGTAAATGAATGCCATTTGTGGATCAGCAAAAACATTTACTGTACAAATAGGTTGAGTTATTGTATTTTCTTTTACCCCTCCCCCCCCTTTTTTTTTACTTATCAAACCACATGCTTGTGTGACTTGGTCGTTTCAAAGAAATACTAACACAGTCCACTCAGTGTGATTAAATTAAACAAGCATGCTCGTTACATTATGCATACTGTAATAAGAATAGCCCTGACCGGTCTGTAGCAGTATAGCGGGCTCCACAGAGACTGATCACATGTTTCACTGCTGCACTAGATTTTTGGGGCACCCATTAGCAGAACAAAAATCACCTTTGATTTAATGAAAGGTCCTCATTTGCTTACCGGCTCCCCTCACTTACGGGCACATGGTTAAATTAAGCACCCGCACCCCACCAACCCCACCCCCTCCATCACCGCCTTCATTCGAAGGAGACAGCGTCCCCTCTCCTGCAGTATAATGCCGTGATGATTCTATGATCTGGTGTTTCAAGTCTGCGGGAGTGTCAGAAATCCACTGCAAGGTGCTTCTAATTGCAGATACACCTCAGCACTTGAAAGTAATGAATGTGAGCATGGTGAAACCTCTAAGGATCAAACGCTAGTAATACATCATCAGTTCTGAAAAGGGTAATTCGTTTTCCTTCGCCAAGCAAAATATTAGAAGTTCAGATAGGGGGTTTTATTATTAATTTATTCTTCCCCCCAATACATGATTTTGTAATTGAAGTGCTATGAATAAAGTATCCCATATATCTTAGCGAGCCACGATGCATTCGTGGACTAGATGTGGGATTTGATTGTGTAAATATTGTCAGTAGGAAAGCGCAACAAGGATGATTCTTCCTCAAATACACTTTAGTGATATATTTGATTGGATTTGGAGTCATGTATTTCCCAAGATCATAACAAATCACTCTTTATTGTGTCTCAACTTAGATCTATAGTGTAATTTACTGTACTTTTTAGAAGGCTTAACTCACTGAATTTGTTTGAAGTTTTGTTCAGATAAGTGACGTTGTTGATAAGTCGTTTAGAGTTGTTAAAATCTTTAAAATTGCACAGACTTATTAGATTAAGGTTTGTCAAAAACATAGAGTATATACTCATTTAAGTTAATATAAAGAAGGTGCTTTCCATTGCCATACACTCCGTGAAGTTAATGCAGAAATTCAAATGTTATTTCTAAACTTTGAGCCCTCCGAAGATTATTACCCCCAGTCACCGAGGGGTAATTGTGCCACAGGGACTCAGTCAAAATAACTCCAACAGTTTACTAGAAGACGGCCTCTTACTGCTGGTTGACCCCTGCGGCCACCAAGCTGTTGACCTCAGGAACGCCTGGGTAAGAAGTTCAAAGCCCAGCTGTCCATGCATGATCTCTTCTTCTAGTCCACGGCCGTGCACCATGGGGGCCACTTCCCCCGCTGCCTGTAACCGGTCTTCAGTCAAACAAAATCAGGAAATGCTGTGCTCCTTCAGCAGCGCTCCAAACTGCTTAAAGTCAGTTGAGCGCGGCGTGTTTGTGTGTTCGTGAGAGGTAATTTACAGCCTTGTGTTGAATGCAAGTTACCCACCTTGTGCGGGGACCGGCGTTGGGGCCGCTCATGGCATCTGCTTGGACGGCCGCTTAGGAGCAGGCATAACAATGTGGCATTCACGGGCCAGATGATGTCCAACTGCGAAGAACAGCTCGGACAGGAAGGGCAGGAGAAGGGCAAACAAGACAGCAGAGGTTGATGGACTTCAGAGAAGAAAAAAAAGTCAAAAAAAATCACAAAAAGATGCTGGATATATCTGAGAGAAATTACAGTGACTTAAGGGGCAGAGAAAATGTATCAAATCGTGCACAGTGGACAGGTCGTGAGTTCACTTACATAATCAATTCCTTGCTATTTCAATGGAAAGACAAATCAGAGCTGTGGTCTGCAGTTAAAGCCAGGTCTCAGCGACCTGTCATTTATGGTGTACAGTCAGGAGGCGGCAAACCCCTTGGGGAAGGGAGAAAATGCTGGGGGGTCTAAGGTGTAAAAACCAAGGAATTTCAGAGGCTGATAAATGAGGCTCTTCCTAACTGCATATGGTATGTGTTTTAAACTGACTCCCCCTCGGCCCTCCTCGTAGCCAGCCATCCTTCATGAAGAGTTCAGGGGCCCTCTGCTGTATGGGGGCCCTGTTTTGTTGCCAAGACAGGCCCCCTGCATAGGCTGCATATGGGACTGTATGATGACGGCCTTGGCTGGCTTTCATGAATTGTTATGGGGGTGTAATGAAGGCTTCACATTGGGTCATTGTTAATTTACACTGACTTTGTAAGATGTTAGTTCCACAAAGAAAATGGTTTGTCACTCAGGATATACACCTGCTACCTGCGAACAGCAAAAGTGAAATTCTAATATATCAAAAAAGGAAAACAGTCAAACACCACAGAATTAAATGACATCTGTCTGACGGTTTCTTAATGCAGCAATGAAACCTGGACAACCCTGAAAACAGCTTTGACACCCCCCCACCCCTTTTGAAAAAAAAAGGTCCACTTATGGAAGTCTGCAGTCACTCACTAAAGAAGAAAATAAAAGCTGTGCGAGAACATGACACTGTGAACATTCGTAACATCAACAGCAGCAATTGTAAATTTAAACTAGTGACAGTAAGGTGACCTTTGTGGAGCAATGGGCACTTAGTATTAATCATTTCAGCACGTTACAACCAACTATTAGCCGCGGTGGTTTCTCTCTGTCCTTTTCTGCAGTCTTTTAACCAAGCAGCTGGACACATATGCCCCCCGGTTATTCCACTGGACCTTTACCTCCTCTCTTATAATAGCACCCCTCTCCCTCAGACTTTCGAATGTATTCTACTCATTGTTTACTGTACATGCGGGTCCACAGTAATAATAAATAAGGAGCGTGTGTGCCGTGCCAACATGATTGATTACGACAGGGAGGCAAGGTCAGGATGGAGGAACAGGCTAGGGCTGTCCGACTCATTGAGTTAACACTGTATCCGTATTGTATGAATGTCACCAGCGATCCTGTGATTTATTACTACAGCCACTGCTCAATTCTCCTTTTCTACCTCCCCCCTTCTTTTGGTACCTGACCGAGATACAGGATATGAACACAAGAGTAGACAAAATTCAGCGAGGTGGTTACATCTTTGTTATAATATTGGGACTTTCTATATTAAATATCTTGCTTAAATTTTCAAAACACTTGTAAACTAATTATACGTTTTTGTTTTGTTTTGTTTTTTGTTTTTTTTTTACACTTTTTAAATATATGTTAATACAGTGTTAACATATGTTAAGATTTTTTTTCCCCCACATCATGTAAAGTTGAAAAATAACTTTCTAGATTTTCACCAAACTTGATTTTCACTCAATAAACATAATCTAGATTCCACATACAGTTGTATAAAAAAAGACCTACTTACACAAATATACACATTTATATTGTACTGTACCTACACACAGCAGCTCTGCATAATCACAGTGGGGGAAGAAATCTGAAAGGACTGACTGAATTGTTTATTTGCTTGAATAACGCACACACAAAAAAAAGTCATTGTCACTTTCAACAATATATACTGAACTACTCTTTCTTTTCAGAGGATCTAACCTTTCGTCTTGGACTGAATACACAATGCCCCTCCGGACCTTCGGACTGCTCACTCTTTAGTGCATGTCAAGAAGACACCAGTCTGGGCTATTTCCTCTGGGAGGTGGGTAAGCAAGCGCCACGCTCTGTCAGTTAGCGTAAAATGTTTCAGACTGAAGATGGATGGAGACGACGTGTCACTGTGGCTCAAACGGGCTTTCATTGCTGCCATTGCCATGTCCTGGTCACATCAACCCAAGCGACCGAATCGCTAGGACCTGTCCTTCCTTTTGAGTTAGCATATACACTACATGACAGAGCTTGTGGCCTTCACTCACTTGGGGCAGCAAAAGAGCAAAAAGATTCTTTTGGTATGATAGGTCAACAGGATGAAACCGAATACTTTGACTTGTTTTGTTTTGATAATTTTGATTCAGTTTTTGCTATCGTAATAAATAAAATACACAATTACATATTTACAAGAAGGCATATAGATATTGACATGTAATTTGAAAGAGACGGCGTCAATGATGATGTCATCACTAGTAATACACAGCTTGAATTTCAATCAGTAAACTTCACAATAAAATAAACCACATGAGCAAGAAAAACTTGAGGGGTTCTGACAAGAGAGGACCTTGACATGGAAAGTCTTGGAGTGCTGACCTTTTTGTGTGACCTCTCCCCGATGTGTTTCCACAGGCAATTCCATAACTCTCTAGCCAACATTTAAATGCTTCCTGTTTGACAGGAAGTTCCACATCACTCTGTGGGACCTGGGCTAATGCTCAACTGTGCGAAACGGCGGCACGCAGAACCCACAGTTAATTTATATCATGTCTCATCACCTTTTTGTGGAAGACTGCACATACACATGTACACATTGAGGCAGAGAAACATGTTAGCATGGGCCTTCTCTGCAATGCCTGCGTACAAACACACACTCATGCTGGACTGGTAACGCACCCCCTCATTTGAGTCATAGGTACAGTATGTAATGGCCGTATACACTTCCTGAAATAAAAGTCTCCGTATGACAAGATATTTTTCTCCCACTTTTACTCTCCCTCTCTGTGTCTCTTACTCACTCACTCACTATTTCACTGTGTTGTTATTGGAATGTGTGTGTGTGCTGGTGCGGACTGTGAAACTGATGAATGACCAGCCATGGCAGATTCATAGTCCGGATCCTGGTGCAGCTGGAGAGGAAACTAATGGCAAGCTGGGACTATGGAGGTCTCAGAGCTAATACCTGTCTCTTCCATCAGGAGACCTGGGGGCATTTTTTTACACCCAGCCAAATAAGAGCCACCCCCCCACCACCACCAGCACTCCTACTTTTAACACCTTCCAACTCCTCGCCGCTACCCCCCTCAACATAAACTCTCTCTGTCATGCACATACACATGCATGCAGACACACACACGTGCAGTGAAGCACGCAAACATGCAGACACACACAGATGGACGCACACACACCCCTGCCGAGCCCCCAAACTGTCCAAACTGTGGGGTACTGGGGGAAAACTTTAATAGTGAATGGGTGGCCTTGCAGGTACTGGGCATCAGCTGTCTAAGAGTAAATATGCGGCAAAAAGACAAGGATGGGCACTTTACTGGACATTGGCTTTTGCTCCCTGCTGATCAGCCACACCGTGAAACGTTTCCTTTGTGCAGGAGGTGCAGTCATGTAGCTTGACGTTTTGCCCATTGAAATGTTGCAGTTGTACCTATTTCCCAAGCAGTAAAGTTTAATATTGAACCCATGTCTCAATACGTATATTAATGCCTGCAGTTGGGCGCGTCCCTGTGTTATCCTCATTAGTGTTCTATACTATGCTCATCCTGAGAGGAGGCTGTGAAATAGAATCAGAGCGCTAGTGGAAGTCATTAGTCAGTTTTGAGTGTGCATATGTTCAATTGACCTGCAGTATGTAAATTCCTGCAATGCTGGCCTTGCATATGGGCCGTGTGCCTCACTGGAGGCCTGTCCAGCATGGTGCCTCATTACAGAGCGGCTTTCCAGAGTCCTCTCTGTTAATTAGAGAGCCTTTGTCTGTCACGTGACTCTGCTGGTCTGACACTCTGAGGTCACGGAAAGGACTTATGGATCTTCCTCCACCGTCGTCCGTTTGTCTATCTGTCAACTTGCACTGCGCTGTTTTTTTACATTTTTCATTTTTTGGTGCACCTCTTGGACAGTTCTTCGATTGAACGCTGTACTCATCCGTCAGCTTTCACGGTCAAAGACTTGTAAAAATTCACTAACCTCCAAAGTCAATGTTTTGGTTAATAAAGTTAGTGTTTCTGAAATCTACTGTGGGAAAAAGTCAGGCGAGTCTTTTACTTATTTATTTGCTCATAATGTTTTCTGTAAAAATGCCTCTGTTTTCCCCCCTCTACCTTATCACCTGCTTGTCAGACTCGTACGACACTAAGAGAAATTATCTCCAGGGTAACAACAAAGCACTGTCAAGATACCCAGCATCCTGCGGCTTAATTGTTATTAATTTACTGCAATTAAAATGTGTCTTTCTCTGTCTGTTATTTTTTTTTCTTTCATGCCTTGACAAGCATGGATATTGTTTACATGCAATAAGAAACTGTTGAAGAACATTTCCAAGCAATGTCACTGTCTGTGCATAGCTCTGAGCAATTCCGGCGCACATCGCGATAAAGCCCATATTTGAATAGGAGCGGATATCAAACACATTCATTAGGTTACATGCTTCACTTGATTAATTATATCTGAAGAAAATTGCGGGCACTTCGGATCTTAGTCTGGTAGTATCGCCATGTGCCACGGATCCCTAATTTCCAAAAGAAAAGGGAGGGAGGGGGGCAGAAGGGGAATTTTTTCTCTCTCCCTCTCTCTCTCAGTCTATCCCGGACAGCCTGCCTCTCTCCCCAAGGAAATGAACGTATTCAAATGTATCTCCATCAATGAGCACAGTAATTATGAATTCAGCACTAATTAGTAGATACACTACTTTCCTTGCATATTTGATTTCCACTGTGAGATGTTAATAAGGGAAGTGCCCATTTTTGTCCTATCTCATAAAAATTCCAGAGTGTTGGAGGGGGGAGGAGGGGGGGCATGGGGTGGGGGTTGGGGGTGGGGAGTGGTGGAAGGGGGGGCAGATGGCGAGAGGGAAGCAGGGGATGCATTAAGTATGCATGGAAGTCGAAAAAAATAAGTTTACAGATAATTGGCGTGGTTACTGAGGGGCTAAAACAACACTGCTTACCTTAGTTAACATTCTGCTGGCTAAACATGGCTTTTAAAAGACATACATGAATTGTATTAGTCTCCTCTCGTTTGCTAGACAAATAAAGGCTCTCCACCAGGAAAAGAGGATCCCAAATATAACAATAACGTGTTGAATTACTAATGTCACACCCTCGTCAGTGCACATTTGCATTTTAATAATAGACAATGCTTTTCTTTTTCCTTTTTTTAAATTTTATCTTCTTTTTTTTTTATGTGGTGAAAAAGTAAAACCCAAAAACTGTTTTGCTCCCTTACGACGCCAAGGGGTAATTACAATATTTTCCCAGAGTGAGAGAAATAAGAGAACCCCCCTCCCCTTCTTTGATAATGTTGCAGAAACATATTTACTGTGCACCACTGCTTGTGCTTTATTAATATTAGAAGACAGCTTTTGTTGCAATGTTTTCACAGCAAGTGATTAGCACAGCCAGCTACAGAGAACAAATTCGTAAGTAGATTAAATTATCAAAGTGAAATAAATCTAATAATATAACTGTTTATTGGAAGTGAAGGACTTCATATTTCCAGCGCTGTCAGATTAGTGAGCAGATGGTCACCCTTATGCCAGTGTTACATTGTGAACGCTCAAGTCAGAGGCCATACCTTTACCAATAACATGAACATATTTCTGGACAACACACAATTGCATTGGATACAGTGGATTTATCTAATTAATCCAATCATCTCTTTTGAACGGGGATTTCTGTGCCCACTGGTCTCTTTTTTTTTTTTTTTACTGAGATTGGCTTCTTTGTGCCAGGCTGCCAGGCTGCCAGCCTAAGAGCCTGGTCTCCTTCTCAAGGAGACTGTTATGACCATGTGGTGTCCGTGCCAACCTCTGGCTGCGGCGGGGAGATAGGGAGTGCAGAGGGATAAAGAAAAAAAAAAGAAAAAAAAGAAAGAAAGACGAAAAAGAAAAACAGACAGAAACACATTCAAGCATATTACAAAACAACAATACATGCATATTTTCACTAATGCACTTGTGAAATGGTTGTGTTCGGAGGTGTAAATACTCTCTCGGACTCGCACACGGATCATGGGGAAAACAGGGCTGCCACTCTCCAATCTACTTAATCTGTGATCAGATAAACTACAATAAAGGCAAGCCTGGCGATGGAGGGCACGGGCTATTATGAATGATCTGTATGTCACTCAACCACAAACACACACAAACAGCCATACAAACATAGACACATACACACAAAGGAGGCCCCCTCACACTCTTATTTGACTTTGTGTGTGCTTCGCTGGGTTTATTATGACAGGCTGAGCGGCGGGGAGGGAATTAAACTGTTAAGCAGACATCAGAGGCTGTCTAATGTTTAATGCAGGAGCCGGGGCATGTGCTGACTGATAATGAATACAAACAGGCCAACGTCTTATTTGTTGTGCTTTTCATTGGGAATGACTCGGGTGCTTGACATCCACAGCTAATGTACTGTACGGGGCTATTGTTCTACCCCCCACCCCCCCCATCTTTCCTCCGTATCTCTCTCTGTCTCCCTCTTTTTTTTCATTTCACTTGTCTTCCTTTATTGTGATGATTCTTCAAAGCTGTGCTGTCACCGCCATCACACAACAAGCCAGTCTTGGGCTCGATGTGACAGGATAATGTTGTAATTCTAGTGGAATCGCAATCTCCATCATGATAATGTGTTGATGGGATGTGGTAATAGTTGTTAAAAGGTCACCCAGTGTGCTGTAATTGGCTCTTTCATACTCCACTACGTTTACTACGACAGAAGGCATGACCTCGCTGGCAGAGACGGTAAATATGCCATCTTGAGAGTGTAATTATACAAGCCAAGCCTTCTTGGATCCCTTTCTCCCGCCTCCTTTGCCCTCTCCTGCTACTCGTTTCCGTACAGTCTCACTTAAGATGTCCAAATGTAACTGTAAGTTGGCAAGAAAAATGAAGGAAGGCTGCACCACAATACTGTACGTATGCCATGATTGGCAATTGTACAGTATTGTTAGGAATAAGCAATTGTAAAATGACGACCTAATTTAAGGATGCTTTCATTTAAAAATAAAAAAAGAAGAAGTTTCCTCTTGAAGGGCTTTGTTCACATTATTTAGAGGACACACTCACTAAATTATATAAACAATACAGTAGCCTACTATATCTGATGTCTTCATAAATGAAACATTTAAATATATATTTAACCATGTACAAACAATTTAGTATCATTTGTATTGCAATGTGACAGCCCAGGGAATAAATAATAAATAACAATCCGACATAATTATTTTTCAAAGACAACTGCTTTTGCTTTGCTTGTAATTAGTTCAAATACACAATTAAGAGGAAAATATGATTTATGGGTTTTGGGCATTAGGTGTTAAGTTGAATCAATACTGTAATTAATACAGTGAAATAGAGGGACTGTGTGCAGAAGCGTAATTGGTTTAATCTAGAGACAGTGAACAGATGCATGGTTGAGGAGTCCTCCAGGTAGCACAGTAGCATAGTTAGAACATCGGCAATATTGTCATTTGTGTTTATTTCCCATTTTATTATAGGCTTTTCATTGATTCATTAATTTAATATTCTTTTGGCTAGCATATTGGACACATTTTACTCTCAATGTCTTTTCAAACCTAAATATTCCTATTTCTTATTATGAAATTAGATTTTTTCTAGATAAAAGTAATGATAATAATAATAATAAACAAATCTAGCAAAATAAAAATTATACTCAGTTTCTTTAGTGCTGTTCTGGATCACTGAGACAGTTATTAGTGTAATATGTTCTGAAAGTTGCCTTAAATTCTCCCAGTAGTAAAAACATGTGCTTGCAGAAGATTATTACAATAATAATAACAGATGAATAACAGACAGCCTTTAAACTCTTTTCTTGAGTTTTTTCCAAGAAACAAGATGGACAAATATTCTACTATTTTTCCTTTTTCTTAAAGTAGATCTAAAACAACAAAGAATGAAATATTGGCTTTTTACACACAAACAAATAAGAACAAGCATTCAAGAGAGAATAAAAAATTATTTTAAGCAATAATGTACCATGTCCTCATTTGTGCTATAAAAATCTATAATTTATATTATCAATATTTTAATTAATAATATCTTCATAATTAAAAACGACCACCTATTTTACTTCTAATCTCTTGGATAAAATATGGAAGCTTTCCCTTTTTATCCTGCATGGTTTCCAGGTTTGGATCGTGATCTGTGCTTGCTTTTCTTCGATGCTTGCGACAAAATAAACCTAATTTTACCAGTGATGTGCTGCAAATTTTGTAATTTACTATATTAGTGATATTTCATGAATTGGATATAATAGCGGATACAGATCCATAGCACCTCCCTGTGGCACTGACCATCTTACTCTAGCTGGTGTTGACTTACTCCACTTTCAATATCTTATCTTACATTTCCTAACTTATAGTCCCTCTTATGTACCTCTTGAGATTTTTATTACCATTCTAAGATTACCCTGTTAAATTACAGCATCATAAAACATTAAAAAATAGAGCTTCATTTTGAAAACTTATCATCCAGTCTGACAATATGCTTCATTCAGTTTAGGTAGCTATGAAAACTGCTGCCATCATTGTAACATTGTTATGGTAACTGCTTGAGTGAAGTCACCAAATCTTATTGTAAAATCTCCTACAATATCATAATAACACTTGGAAGCGGGGGCAGCAGAGTTTGACAATAATATATCTGTGGAAATCTTTCCCCCTCTCTCCAGATCCTCAGTGAGAAGCACATCAGAGGAGACATTTGCGCTTTATGAAGTGCATTCATTTGGCCATTTGCCATGTTTCCTCACCAGAGGACTGCTATGATGAATGAGCGAAGAGAAGAAGCAGATTTTCTCTCCCACCTCTCAACTCTCCCCGGTGATTACTAATACAGAGCCCTGCAACCTCCCACACTATATGAAAACTGTAGGCTTGCTCTCATATCCTGGGTAATCCTCAATTTCCCAGAATCATTAAACTGAGACTAGCATCTCTGATGGCTGGAGATACTTGACGTATTATGATTATTATCATATGAATACCTTGTTGTTACCTTGGAATAGGGAGGTTGCCATAAAAATCGATGTGGAAGACTTGCAGAATAGCCTTTATAGGTTGTTGCAATTGAAAATGAAAGCCCCTGTTTATGTGTACAAGATAAATCACTGGGAATTCTGTCCTCGGCTGTTGTCATGATGGGCAAAACAAATATCCAGACGGAATCGCATGCAGAAACTGAGAAGTTCTGAGCCAAACTTTTAAATGCTTCTGCATTAAGTTTCACTGGAAAAAAAAAAAGAAAAACCAACAAAATATATACATTTTCATTGCTTTCCAATATGCCAGATGTCATGTGTGTAGGTGTGTGTGTGTGTGTGTGTGTGTGTGTGTGTGTGTGTGTGTGTGTATGTGTTTTGAGGCTCGTCCATGCAACCACATGGAATATAAGTCCTGGACCATAATTATCCAAAGGTGGAGACTCCCAAACTCAGAGAGCCACCTTGCGGTATGGAAACACTAAAACTTGGAAAAGCATCACTTAATATACACATAAACTCATGTTTCTGATTATAAATGCTACCCTAAGGTAAAATGGATAAAATTTATAAAGTCGAAGTGCTGAATTAAGAGAATTAAAGTTGACTGCTACTGTGCTGGGGAGGGGGGATACTCCGCCGTGGAGGGCAGACCAGGGAAATTTATGTGGGAGAAAAATGTATGTTCAGCGGATCGGCTCCAAACCAAACACATAATCTGCTGCTATGCCCTCCTCTTCATAGCCTCAATCAGTTGTTCACAGTGCGTAATTCGCTGACATCTTCACCATCCAGAGACGAGGAGAACATGCTCTCCCTTTACCTCTGAGGCGAAGGATACGGAGCCGAAGCTGTAGCCAACCTGGCACCTCTTCAAACATTCGACACAGTTTACTCATGGAAAGGGTTGTTTTAGAGGTAACCAAATGCTGGAATCAAAACTGGAATGTAGTTTTCACTTCATGCCCACTTGGTCCACAATGTACAGAGTGGAAGGTTTTCAACACTTAAGGCGCTGTCTTCTCCAAGTTAATGACTAAAAATGTCCAGGAGCATTCTAAAACTGGAAGTGAAAAGGGGAAAAAATACACACAGCGTAGCCCCTGAGGGTTACATTAGCAGATCTCTGCTCTGACTTCTGAATGAGTTCTAGTGACAATTTTGGAGGAAGGGTCAGATGAAAGACAACAGAAGGAAAGCAGGATCAAAAGCCACACACTTTCCCGTATCTCTGCTTGTTCTAAGGGCCATACATAGTTCATTGGATACATATCAAGGTCTTCATACAGGGAGGATTGGCCAACATGCAGTGGCCTTATTATTCTTTACTTCAATAACAAACCCACGTCTTCCCCTCTTGCCATCAAAGGCAAACCTCTCCAGAAGTGAAAATACACATCATATATGAGTCATTCATCTTCCTTGAAATTTAAATAACTCCTTTGAACAATGTCTTTGGCAAGTTGTGGCCAAATCTGTAATACCATGCACGCTGCAATGTGTAACATTCGTCTGAGACAATTCAGTGGCAGCCAGACGCTCCCATCATCTGGTGTGTAGAGATTCACCTTACTTTCCTCATTCTGTGAAACTACACCACATAACTTTTCATGCCTTTCAATCAACTCCCATTCGCCACCCAGTAACGACATTCCCTCCCGCGCCCTGAGTGACAATAACAAAGTTGTCCACATCCATTCCACACAGTTATCCGCCCGTAGCCTATAAAACAGAAATAACGTGGAGGTTTACTCACAGTGAGGGGTTACTCTCAGACCGGACCGTGGCAGCCATTTGAAGTGACAGGGCCGCCCATCATGCGCCTCTAACGGGGTCAGGGGGCCTTATGGGGACTTGATCCAGAGCGAGGCCAAGGGGACCGGGCCTTTAGAGAGGATGGATGGAGCTCTGGTAGGAAAGAAGGACGGGCTGATTACATCATTTTTCAGACCCACCAAAAGGCCCTGTAAGGACCTCTGGGCAGCTGGATTGACAGTTGGCCTCTCTGCTAATACATGTCGGAGTGATTTGTCAAAATGAAGAAATTGTTCTCACTGACCTATCTCGCTCAGCTGTGAGTGACTCAGTTGGTGAAACTTGTCAAGACGAGCGACGTATTGCTCATGCTTAGTGTAGCTGGTGGTGAATATATGAGAGGCAAAGTCATAACAAGAATTTGTCTTGATGGGAAAAAAATAAAAAAATCTCACTTTGAAAAAAAAAAATAAAAATCTGTTCAGTATGAGGAAATGACATTAGGGGAAAGATGTTCAGGAGTGAAGTTAATCACCTCTTCAGTCTGCATTGTGCTGTAGGTGGCGTTTACTTCTGTTGGAGGGAAATGTTTTGTTTTTGTGCATTTCCTGAATATCTACAAATATTCCCTGAAGGCACGCTGCAGCGCGACGTTGTGCCACCTGTTTTCAAGACGCAGGCGTTCCCCCGGGCACCACGACAAATCATCTTCCTTGTCTCTCCTGCGGGGAGAGAGACACCATCACTTCTGGGTTTTGGGTGTCATATCAATGCTGAAAGATGCTAGAGCAAATTCGACATTTCCGTCTGTCCCAACAGGTAAAGTGAGAATCAACAAACAAAGAGATTGTGATATACGTAATAGGGGCATAAATAAAAAAAAAAAAGGGAAATCCACCAGGATTAAAAGTGGCAAATGTATCTTTTTGAAATTTTATAAACAACTACATTTTAGGTTCTAAGCTTTATGCTCTTTTGTTCATTAATGCTTAAAAGGGCATCACCACACCCTGAACTTATTCTTGTGGCTTTGTCTCAGCCATGTAGTCATAATGACTGACCTGGATTCATACTGCTGTTTTCAATCACCAACTCCCTCCAAGGTTATTGGCCAAAATCCAAAAGTTGTTCTGGGATTTCACTTTATCAGAAGCAGAGCAGCATGCGGAGTTAATAATAATTTGATCTGTGTTTTACAGCTGTTACAAAATGGACACTGTGTAAAACTCTTACGACGCCGGGGCCTCGGAGCTTCCCAGTTTAGAATCGTATCTATCTATTTAAGGCGACAAATGACAGACAAATAAGAAGAAAAGAACAAGACAATATAATTTGGCAGTGGTCTTTTCTTTAAGTGAAACCGTGTGTGTTATAATATATCTTTTTAATGATGTAGTCAGGAGGCAGCGACAGTGAGGAAATTTTCCCTTAATAGCACTGGTGTGAAACTTTTTAAAGATTTTTATTAGTCTCTTCATGTGGTGTGAGAAAGCTCAGTCGGGGCGGCAGCGTGTAGGTGCTGCCACACTCAACATCTGCTTTCTCCATCGAAAACTGAGCCAGGGAGCAGATTAAGAGCTACAGGTAAGCATTAAAGCAGCGCTCCTCGACAGAGCTGCTATCGCTGTTAGCTCGCATATTCAGAATAGATTAAGTCAACATTAAAATAACAAAGTTAATACCGAGAGGAAACACTGTTAAAATAAAATAAATAAATAAAGATGTGAATTCCTAAGCCCTTTCCTGCAGAAAATAAAAGGAGTTTTATTTACTGCTTAGCTTGAAATATTTCTAATGATGAAACTGACGTCTGTCAACAATGTTTTTTTTTTTGGAGGAATAATGAATATATTTACAATGTAATTCAGAGCTCCAGCTGCCTCTAGACAGTTCAACTTCCCCTTCATGCACCTCTGTATTCCATTCAAAGCAGAACTTCACCAAAGGAAAATCTTCTATTATCCAGCCTAACACTGCAGCCTGAGGAGAAACACTGGGTAAAACAGAGACTTAATATTTCATATTGGTTAGATTATTCATCCACACAAAGACCCCCCCCCCCCCCCCCCCCCCTTTTTTTTTTCTTCCCTCACATTGCAACGCCCTCATTAAAAATGGGACACTGCACATTGAAACTTTTTAAAAATTCAAATATTTTCTTTCAATCTTTAAAGAGCTTATATCTAATGAACTAAGATTTAATTTGGCATGGCTTAACATCCATTTGCACTGCTCATAATTAGGAATGCGGACCTCAGTATTAAAATGAAGGGGCAAAGCCCTCAGCAAGTTCCCAAGTGAAACAAGAATTGGTTCCACTTTAAGTATTAATTGATTGGCTTTGCAGTATCCCTTACAGGAGAACAGCAGCTATACACACACACACACACACACACACACACACACACGCATATATATATATATATATATATATATATATATATATATACACACACACATATATATGTGTGTGTGTATACACACACGCAATTTACCGAGCACTCATTTCTCATCAATCTGGAGCTGCTTCATTTGCCTGTCTTTTAGTCCCCCAGAGAGGGACAACCTATCTGCTAGCAGAGCTTAGCATTTGATCATGAGTGTCAATATCAAACTGCAAAGCAGGATTACACACTGCTGTCGTCAATAGGCGTAATGGTTTTACATGTGTTAAGGTTAACTCAGCCATTTAATGTGCACGGTACCTCTGAGATAATCATTCAAAAAAAGAAAAAAAAAAAAAAAAAAAGGACTTAAAAAATGTCACACGAGCCTCAACAGGCCTGGGCCTCCGCAATGATCACAGACTATACTCGGAGGGTCTCGTTGCATTTTTCTCTTTTCTAAGATTTGACGGCTTATGACTCTGTAGTAGACAATTTGTGCTGCATGAGACTAGTCTTCAAGGTATTTGATTCACATTTTTTGCAAGAAATATTGTCTGTGATCTACGATCAGACCGTCTACAGAGTCACCAGAGATACCATTATTGATCACAGGCTGACCTAATATAAATTCTGTTAACTGTTTATTAAGGGAGAGCTTTAGTCCTGCACAAAGAGTGTTCTTTGTTGATCATTTTATTTCACAGTGGACTTCAGTTCTGATGACTTTAGACACATAAAATAATTTCTGTTTTTACATCTGCTTTTTACTGTTGAAAATTTAACTAAATGTCTGCCGGTACTTTCACAGTCACTTTTTCATACATGTGAATGTCTGAGTGTGCGTTCAAATGTAGCTCTGTTCTGGAGACTCTTACTTTTATTTTCACAGAACATAACACTCTCCCACTGTAAACCTCTGCCTGCACAAGTGACAGCTAAAAATCCCCCACAATGCTGTGAATTAGGAAGCGGTCTATTAGACACATGATCACATGATGTGGGATTAGTGGACTGAAGTCTTCAAAGCTGCTATTACAACTCCTGAGATGTGATACAGGCTCCCCCACTGCTCTCTGCAGGGGCGTGTGGCTCTTCCTCGGAGAATTACCTGACACCGTCGTGTCTGCGCTCTGGGAGACAAGTGCTGTGGCTCGGAGTGGAACAGCCAACATCAGTCGGAAATGCTCCCTCCATGCTGCGCTGAGCCAACAAACCCTGCATTTAATCCCATGTGTGAGCTGCCATGATGGCTACATGAGTTGACATCAGAGAAAAGGAGTTAAGGTGCTAAAGCTGGAATGATGGGTGATAAAATGGATTACAGATGGGGAAATGGCTTCATGCTTGAATAGTAAGTCAGACTCAAAAATGTTAATAATAGGGATTCACTACGTGGTGATCAGCCTTGTGTAATCTGAAGATATTAAGGTGGAGATGTTTCACAGATGACTGTGGGAAAAGTTTAAGTGCAATGAAATGTGAAAAAAAATGTAGTTTACATTGATTTTAAAGATGGAAGTTTCACACATTGCAAAAAAAAACAAACAAACAAATACATTGATCTAAATATTACAATTATTTTCATGACCAGCATTTTATAGATGCCCTGCATCTAAAAATTATAACAATCACGGTACTGCCTATTAAACTGTTTATAACAAGAAAGTAATCAAACAATGGAAGACATAAAAGAGAAAAAGACATAATTTGAGGAATAAAAAAAAAGTGGTTGCATTCTGAACTTCAAGTTACCTTTTCTAAAGCTGAACACTGGGAATTTGGACCTCCCAGCGCAAACATTAACGGGCTGAAATGCTGTTCTGGATGTAACAAAGGAAACAATACCAGGGAAGAGAGCCAAGAAGGCAGAGCTGGCACGCCTGTTCCTGGGACCATGGGAATTTGGCTCCCAGAAATAATGGGGTTGAACAGGGCCCAGCACCACTGCTACTGTAGCTGGGAAAATGGTGCACTGCAAGCCAGGCTCAATCCACTGAGACTTAAAACATTGGAGAGGGGGAGAGACGGAGAGAAAGAGAGAAAGAACAAAATGAAATATACAGTATGGGTCACACCTCACAGTGTGAAGTGAGATGAGTAAAATAATGGAGGAAGCAGAACCCTGTCTTATGTTTGTCCTGAGCAAGTGATTGTAAATCAAAAACAGTGCCTAGCTTAGTGGCTGGATGTGAGCTAACATAATACGGTGTGGGTACAAACTACCGCCAGGGCAGGAAGTGGAGCAAAATAAAATAATAATAGCCCAACACATAAAAGGTCTTTCATGTGTGCTTTACAATGTGTGGCCAAAACTTAAGGAGAATTATCGGTGTATGTATATTTATAATATTGGTAATGTTAATGCTAGCAGCCCCTCTCCAGCCTAATTAGGACGATAAAGGGTTATGGGCTAATGTATAACTGCCATGCCAAAGCTAATGAATGCCTGGTGTACCTTGTTTCCTCCCAAGCGTCCTTGGACTGTCATCTCCAACCTTTTGATGTTGTATCTGATTATCCAGGCAGCGATTAATCATGATTAAGTAAGCACCAAGTCTCTTAGAGAGAACGCAAAAGCAGAGAGGGTGGGTGGACAGCAGGAAAGTTGCCCAGGTTCAAGCCTTAATATTGGGCAGCACAGTCTCCAGCTTCTGCCAAGTGGACACTCGTAATGAGACAGCAAAGCAAAAATCACTGTGCTTTTTTTAAGTGTTGCGAAAGGATAGATTCATTATCCAAACTAGCCTTTATCCAAGCCACAGTTGAGGCTTCCAAAGAAACGCCTCTTGCCTTCTGTGGTAACCACCAAATTGGATGCCGCTGCACGTTTTTGCATGCCCAGTGCTATTTGACAGCCATTTTTGCATGTTTTGTTGATATAGAGGTATTTCAATATACCTCTCCACTCGCTGCTTTTCCTCCTCTCCAAAAACATTTTCCTGCTTTGATATCAGTTGATGGAATATAAATGGGTTGGAGCAAACCTAAGGTAACCACCTATTGGCCTTCATGCATTTCTAATGTAACCTGGTCTGCCCATGCTCACAGAGTAGGGTTGGCTTCATTACTCGAAGGTGCTGAGTCTTTTGCCAGAACCCTGCCTTTTCAGCGAATAGATCACCCTTGTGACCAGGGTCTCTGATACTGCATGCACCATCTGAAAGCTGTAGCTGTTTGCCCAGGTGCCAAAATAATCAAGTTCAGCTCGCATGGCAGGTTATGAAAGAATATTAACTGTGGGAATAACCCGGCTTGACACGCGTCGCCTGCATGCATGATCAAATGAGAGCGCTCTCAGAAAAGGAGATTTCCAGGTAGGCCCACTGGCAGGGAAGTCTGGTCTTGTGATGACACCAACTCAATCACTGATACTTTGAAGTCAGAAGGGTCAGTGTTGTAATGGGTTTAGACAAAAGTACAACGGTTCCTCCTTTTTGCTGTCTGACCTTTTTTCTGGTAATGCGTTTAGCATTCTGGTCCTGTAATGGATTTCCCAGCGAAGAAGGAAAGTGGAAGCTGTTGTTGAGGCACGTTTAATGACGAACCAAAGGATGTAGAGCGGAGGCCCACATCATTGCCACTGTCAATAATACAACTGTTTAAGTGGTCCACTTGGACTTTAGGCATATAATACTTCCTTTCTGACTATGCTGCTGCCTCTAACTGTGAATAGTATTTTCTCCAATGAGGTCCGATGTGGAGGAATTCATTTTGAGTACTCGTTCCGAAAAACCGCACCAATGTGTCATGGTTTTTCTGTCAGAGTTTGTTTCTGTTAAATAGACCAAAAGTTTGATTTCACATGGAGGATTTAAGATTTCCACCTTCATGTTTTTTTTCTTCCCATCAATCTTTCTGTTTTCCTCCATGAAACCAGTATTTCAGGCTTAAATTATGGCAAATGATGTGTGTTCTGTGTGTTTTGAAGGAAAACAGAATAACCCCTGATGACTGTACCGTAACTTAACGTCTCCCTCACAGCCTAAGGTTTAAGTGGAAAACTTCCTAACCACGAAAGCATAAATAATACACCCAGTCCTCGAGGTTTCATCATAGAAATGTTAAATTGTGTTTCAGAGCCAATATGAAAACATGAAGAATAAAGAGGCATGAAGTTATGTATCTTGTTCCCATCAAACACAAAGAGAAATCTGGGAGATCATCATATAATTGGCAAGAGTGTGTGTACACATGTCTCTCTTCAGTTCCAGCATAGTCCTTCGGTTCAACACAAGCTTTGAAATGTGGATTCAAAGCTCGCGGACTTCCCTGAATCACTGAAAACCCTCAGGACGTGCTATGGCCTTTGCGGAGGTGGAAGCCAAATATGAGTCTGAGAAGATGAAGCACCTTGGCCTATCGTCTGTTCCTGGTAGGTGTTCACTCCCGATAAATATTTCATTTTGGTACAAAACAAATAACTTGACATAATTCCTCCCCTACTCTTCTGTGTGAAATGACAGAGCGGCTGATTTACGCATGGCGAGAGGTGTAAAACGCACAGAAGCATGCTGCTTTTCTCTATCCACTATCTAATGGATGCGAGCCGACGGGCTAACAACTGTTTGCCTTTTTTCAGGGAACTGTGAAGTGAGGACACACTTGGATTCATTCGAATTGCTGACTAAGATTTGTGAAGAGCGCTCTGACACATGACAGTTGGTACATGCTGCGCTGAATCTAGCCGGGCACAAGACTTTATGAAAAGTCCCATTTTGGCTATGCTCACTTGTAAAATGAAACTATGAATCTGTTAATTACTCGTGCAGAGACCGTTTAGTGAGTTCCTTCAAGAGGATTCAGAGGCTAAATAGCCTGACCCAAGCCAAAGTTCCATTAAAGACATGAAAGGACAAGTGATTTAAACTTTAAATCCACTGTGAAAGTGTTTTAACCACTTAACTATTTTCTCATTTCTTTCTTCGTGAATGCTTGAGGCTGTCTCTGCTTTGTTGCATTTGTCAATCACTGTAATTTGGGCTCCATTTCCAAAAATAATTATCAGGTGAGTGGCAGCCCTTTGCCTGGAGTGCCAACTTGGAAGCGACGTGCCCAAGAGTATTAATTATGCCGCTCAAAATACGAAGTCTTTTAATAGAGAGGCTGACGTGACATCATTGTTTAGATTCTTTCTTCCCCACAAACATGACAATCACGGCTGTCCCTCTGGTCATCAGCAAAGATGAGGAGGAATTGTCAGAGGAAGTTATTAACAAGCTGTGTACCATGTGATAAAGTCAGGCAGACTCTCACTGGTACCATGTCTGTTGATTCGTATAGAGGAGAAGCGGAGAGCACACGAGGAGTAAGTCAACAACTTCAGAAGAGCAGCAGTAAGAGATACAGAGCGAGGTGGAAATATGCAGAGCAACGGCTGAGGGGGAGGTATTATGTGCGAAAGCCTCAAATCTTTCAAATCCATGTACTAAAATTATTGCTGAATGTAAGTGTTGACGCTGTACTCAGAGGACCATCCAGTTTCGTACAGTCGCCAGGCTAAATCTCTCTCTCTCTCTCTCTCTCTCTCTCTCTCTCTCTCTCTCTCTCTCTCTCTCTCTCTCTCTCTCTCTCTCTCTCTCTCTCTCTCTCTCTCTCTCTCTCTCTCTCTCTCTCTCTCTCTCTCTCTCCCTCTCGCTCCCTCTCATTCTGCCAATCAAGTGCTCACAAACAGTGCTGCACTGTAGTTGTGGTTCACATTCAGCAGTTGCTTCTGTGAAACCCTAAGAGGGAGAGACAGCTTCCAGGTCTCATTAGCATCCAGTAGCAGCTAATGCTGCCTCCCTATTACTGTCTGAGGAGCTGAAATTCAGTTGGAGATGAGCACAGCCCAGGGGGCTTAGGGTTGCCAGTTTAATTAGTGCCTGATAATTTCAATAATGAGTGACAATTCATTGGGGCTTTTTAGGTTGGCCCACTGTTTGAGTGCAAATCGATAATCCTCTGTTTCTTCCCCCTCTCTCACGAGCAGATAAAGGGCGAGTGTTGGGGGGTGGGGGGGGTCTCTATCCCTTTGCCGGAATTAAATGAAAAGAATCAACTTAGAGAATGCCCCTTTGAAACCAAGAAAGGGAAGCCTATGTGATTTGATTTGCTGTTATTGGATGAGCAGGTGGGTCTTTAGTTGCTGTCGTGGGGTCCAGAGTAAAAACAATTTGCCTTGAGTGATATAAGGGTAAGTGAGTGGAGGGTGAGAGGTTTACACTTGTTTTGTACTCATCCAAATGATGGTCTAATGCTCCAAGCAGAAACCCAGTCGTATCTGTAACCATGTGGGCAGGATACATGTGTTGCAGTAATGTGCAAATGTCAACCTCCAGAGCAAACGCACCAATATTCTGCATATTT
This sequence comes from Cololabis saira, assembly GCF_033807715.1. NCBI lineage: Eukaryota > Metazoa > Chordata > Actinopteri > Beloniformes > Belonidae > Cololabis > Cololabis saira. The sequence goes on from NC_084603.1 coordinate 23,346,990, forward strand.
TCTCAATGTGTCGACCCACAATAAAGACTTCCAGTAAAATTAAATGGTGAGGAACAGTAATTTATTCAGATGCCCTTAAGCTCAAAAACAGGTTTACCTTAGTTACTTGTGAAAGGTGTTTAAATCTTCTGTAATTCAGCGACAGACAACACAATCCTGTAAAATGCACTGCAAGAATTCCTGTTTTGTTCAGGAAGCTATTTCACAGCTCTGCATGAGAGGAACAGGTGAGGCTGAATAAAGTTTGAAGAGACACTTTTGACATGCACTGAAATAATTATGCAAAGCAGCATGCTGTTACACAGCGTTGCTGAAAAGGAAGAATCACTTTTAGGTGTCACAGGTAAGGCATTAAATCACCAATTAACCACATAACACCCAACCTCTACCTGACACTTGCACTGTAATCATTGTAGAAACAGGAAATAATAGCCCATTATTTCCTAATACACATCCCCTTTTCAAAAAAAAAAAAATAACAGTAAATGCCCAACGCATGTAGATACAAATTACCGGTATCACAAAATAATCTGTGAAAAAAAAAATTAAGTTAACAAAACACACAAAAGAAACGGAGTGACATCACACCTGCCGAAACGTGGTGCAGGGCGCTCCACTTGCGCTGCAATCATTGCGGTACAGCTTTATTGCCCCTTTGCGACATGTCTGCAGTTTGACATGCTATATGTTCTACAATATCCTGAACAATACAGCGTCAGCACAAGAGCTGCCTCTAAATTCAGACTTCATCATGCAGTGCTGGAATGAAAGTGCAGTGAGAGCATGCAGCGTTTCCTCAGTCACTTAGCCTGACATATTGTGAAGGACAGTAGCCTAATTATTCCTCGGCAGTGGCACAGGCCTGCCAGTCCCCTTCAGATTGAGACGAACCACTGAGGCTCGAGTTTGGTTCTTGAAAGTCTGCCGTGTCTCGACTCAGATGGAATCATGTCCACCGGAGGTTTAAATCGGACATTCAGAGGTGTTAACCCAACCCAATATTATCTTTGCTCCCTCATCAGCCTGACCTGTAGTCTTCCTCTAATACAGGCCCGAGAAAAACAGCATTCATCACGTTAACACAGAGAACATCAAGAGACTATTGATTGTGGTTGCTTGCCAAAAATTCCCTCCATGACATGTGGTTCAGTGCCCCCTTCCTGCTCATCTGTGGCACTCTTTTTAAATATTCATGACGAGGTTGTCTTATGGTTCTGCAGCTGAATTTCTAATTGGGCCGTCAAAAGGGATACAACATGCCCTTAAGCAGGACCGTAACAGCGGTCAGCTAAAACAGAAATTGTGTGATTCAGCCACAGGGCTAATTAGCGATTAGCATTCACTGTTTACAAGGGTTTTTACCTGTGGGCCAGGCAATGGCTGAATTGAGCTTAAATCACTCCATTCTCCCTTTGAAGCTTCAAGAGCTGCCTGTCCATATCATAATGACTGGGAGGAGAGAGGGAAGCGCTGCTACTGTGTAACAACATAATCATCAATTAAGGCAGGGAAATGGCAAGAAGTGGGGATTTTAGCTCATTAAAAAAGCCCAGAAGAAAAGGTGTCTCTGGCTTTATATATACTTTCTGTCTCTACTCTGTCAATGTCTCCCATCTTTGGAATTCAAATGATTTTGCCTTTCAAGATGAGTGGAAATCCTGGAAATATAATTCAGACACTCAGAAGCAGACATTCCCTAATAAGGGCTAAAATATGAATGGCATTTGCTTCATGACGACCCAGGATGGAAATGGGATTGCCACTGATTTAGTCCTTCTTATTAGTTTCCCCTGTCTCCAAATTGTGCTTAAAGCATTTTCGCAGTCATTACAACCAAGATTAACATCACTGAAAAGCTAGCAGATTCTTGAAATTATTGAGGTTATTGCCAAGTTATAACTAAACTATCAAAATTGCTTCTACTCATGCATACTGCATACCCTTAAGCCATAATTGCAACATTTCGAATGAGGTTTTTCATGCAGCAATATATTTGCAACATGGCACGGACATTGTAGGTTTATGTCCCCTCTGTGTGCAACAAATTCAGAGCTGAGACAAATTTGCTTTCTATAAAATGAAATAAAAAAAATATCATGTGATGATAGATATTTGTTGTTATTATTTTATTCATCCATACTTCCTTAACAAGCAAGTACAATGAGCCTTCATTTGTTCAATATGTCACATTTATTGGATATTTTAGGGCACCCAGTGGTTAACCTCGACCATTGTGTACATCATGGTGAAGCCACTGCAAGGACATACAGCAGCTCATGTCTTCAACAACTTTCCAGACATTAAAAAGAATATCAGATTCCCCCTACTTCTTTGAGGATGCACTGCCTTTGAGAGAGGACTTCTTTTGAGCATATCCAGGCGTTTTCATCTCTCTCATATTTTTTAAACCTATTTTCGCCACAAAGAAGGGACTCAACACAAACTAATTCAGGGTGATAAAACTGCTAGAGTGAATTTCCTGCTTAACAAAGTACAAAGTTGGCTGATAAAGGGCTTATTAGAGAGCCATCATTACTCTCACTTTGGTGTGAAAACGTTGACTGAGAAGCACCATTATGTCCTGAATTTTTCGCTGATGTGGCTACAAGCTGAGGTGATGCTGAGGCTTTCCCCCTTACTGGTGGAGGGTTAGTTGAGTGGACCTGTCAGTGATGATATACAGACAGCAAGAACAGTGCAAACTCAGGGATAAGAGTCAACAGTAATTAGAGTCTATCTAGGGAGGAGGGTCCTCACACACTCACACACACTCACACACACACTCACACGCCCTTCATCCACGTTTATATGGGCTCAAGTGCACAAACACTGCTGATATGCTCACTTCCTCAAGAATATTTGTTTATATTAAAAGAGAAATTCAAATATTTTACATATCTGCAAAATATGAAGGTTCATGCACATGCACTGACACATGCATGCACACACACTTACACCCACACATGCTCACATGCATATTGCCATGAAAGACACATCCTTTAGTCAGGAGACTCTGCCTGTATATTCCTCTTTTCCGTAATTGCTCATTAATGAGATGGAAATATATGTCTGCCACAAAGTTTGAGAAAGACGCACTCATTGAGAAGGCCATAAATCTAAACATTTGAAAAGGAATTAGTAACGGGAGCCTCCCATTCTTGTTCTCTGAAAAATTAATGCAGCGCATGTTATATTTATTACGAGGCCGACTGTCATTCATTTTATCTGAACTAACAGAAATTAAAAGTGACAGCAACCTCATCAAGAATGAATGCCATTGTATTCTACACGGAGCAGAAAAGACAGGGCAAAAATCTGATAATAAAACACAGCTTCCACGGTGCAGAAGACACTGTGAATGAAGGAATGAGGACAAAAGAAAACCAGAAAGTACAGCATAAAAATAAAGCGTGCAACTTTTATTTCACTTTTTATTTCGACTGCAGTTTTGAATATAAAGCATGATTAAGGATCTGACTAAAAGAAATCACATTGATAGAAGTGTGCAAAATCGTATGAATAAACAATATATGAGATTAAAAGTGACTTGCATATTGAAATGTTTTCTATTTCTATGCCAGATCTATTTTCAAATATTTTCAGAGAAGTGTATAATTGCTGGCCTCACTCATTAAAAGGAGAGGGGTTCTAATCTGAGAACGCTGCAGCTAAATGGTCAGGTTCCCATGCGATGGAAATAAATGAAATATTAGTTTATTACATATTTAAATCTCTCTCCCCAGGCTGGCTTACACTTTTTTTTTTCTTCTGTTGGTTTGCATTAGAATGTTCACCAAACAGCTTCTTCCAAACTAATGGCTTGCAAAAATATGGCCCTGCTTTGCCTCTCTGCTTTTGGTCTAGATTTTCATAACAAATTACTGTGGTACGCCAAGGGAAGAGAGCAGGCTCCAACTTCCTGAAGAGGCAAAAGGGAAAAATTCATCTTCAACTGGTACAAAGTTGAGCATTGACTGTGGAACGTTTTCACAGTGTGTGTCCGTTAAACATTGAGTAGACAGTCAACTCCAGATAATAAGTCAACGTTGTCAGGGAGCTGACAGCAACATTTGGTAATAGCAAATCCATATTGCGGGCTGCTTCTTGAGAAGAGCTTTTTCACCGGAGTGTGCAGGATCCTGATATGCTTTTCTCTGACAAACAATGGTTTTATTCTTCCTATTGGCATATTAAGTCCAAGGTCACGTTTGAAATTCCAGACTGCTTTTGTAAGTTCATAATCTAAGTCCTATCCATCAAAATGCTGATGTATCAAAACAAACAGAGGGGCTGAAAGCAGAGATACAGACCGGGATGGGCCCTCTGAATAATCGTTAAGGGCAGCCCCCTCGCTCTCCCTATCTCAGGTGTGTGATTAAAATCAATTAAATCACTCCTCTAGTGTCAACCGCCCCAAATCTCCTGACAAATGAAACGGTGCTTTAGGAAGACGAGGATGTTCCTGGTCCTGTCGTGGCTCGGCTCATATTCACAAATGAGATTAAGATTGGGCTGCTGAGGGATTTCAAAGGCCTGTTTTCCATAAGAGCATGAAACAGCCTGTGAAGCCCGTGTAGGCTACATTAAGTAGACTTGAAAGTGTCTGGAGCAGAGATCAGCTCCCAGCCCACAGTGAGACTAACTATCTGGAAAAAAAGCAGAGATTATTTACCTGCATCCGCAGAAGAAGACTCACACCAGCCGAAGTTTGATATGCAACTCAGTAATGTACCGAAAAATATTCCGATATTCCATGAATTCTTAAATGCCCTTGATGCATTTATGACACAGTATTATGGTTTGTCTGATGCATCCGTTAATGAGTTATTCATCCAATATTAATACGTATTAAATCATATGTTTTGAGTCAATACAGCTTTCACCACTGCTCAGCCTTTGCTGTTTGCTTCAGACAAATTAAGCCATTTACAGAACATCAATATGGAATCATTAAATGCCCTTTGTGTATTGTTCTCTATGGTCTGCAGAACACCCCTCATTTCTTTGCTTTTCTCTCACTCGCACACATAGCTCGGCTCATCTGCTTGATGCGAGCCGAGGTTTGAGCCCTCTACAGGCCTCTTTATGACGACAGTCGGTGAGATCTGCTGATCCCATCTCCAATGGGCCTCTGTAACCCCCCTCCTTTTGTAACATTAGGCAAAAGCGCTAAATCAAAGTGTAGAGTCAGCCCAGTGTGTGTGTTTAACGTCCCCCTGCTCATGTCACCAATGACCAGGGGCGGGCCGCCACGTGTCCTTGCCCTATCCCCCGGTGTCCTATCACTCCTTTATCTGTCCACAGGGCATGGCCGCTCTCCCAAAGACAACCACACATGCATGCTCAAGAAGGCCCTTTTTTATTCATCTCAACACCCACAGAGAAAATCAGACATCCCAAATTGTTCCCCTACAGCAGTTGTTTTATTCATGCTTGCATTTGATATCTTTCCTCCCCTCCCTCACATTTAAAGTCATATCTACAATAATGATATGTCCTTTCAGATTAAACAGGGAGAATTTATTACGGCATATTTTCTCATTTTAAAAAATAGTAAAAGGCAAAAAAAAATCCTTCGCAGTAAATTTTGAAATTCTCGCAAAGGAGCAAACTCTTTAAATGTGATGTGCAAATGTTTCCAAAACTGCAGAAAACTTATGTAGGACACTGACCTGTATTTCATTTTGAAGAGCAAAAGAAAAAAAGGTATACTTTTTTAACTGAAGTTCTTATGGGAAAACAATAACAGACAGTATGTTTATTTGCAATGAAACTACACTGCAGAAAGAAAGAACAACCATACCAGGGGATTTTCCTGACTCTTGAGAAGGGGAACAACCAATATTCCCAAAACCATGCCAGGACTCGTGATTCCACCGTAGATGTAGTTTTTTTTTCCTCCTCCTTTTTCTTCTTCCATACGAAGGATGATCAAATCGAGCATGGGAGTGTGTTTCATCAGTCTGTTGAATGGTAAAGTGAGACTTTCAAAATAATCCCTTAAGTAGATGAGAATCTTTTTTATATTTTCTTTTTTTTCCCTATCTTTTTGCTTTTCATTGTAACGTGCAGCAAGTTTCAAGATGGAGCAGGAAAAGAAAAACACAACAAAACAATTATTCCAATGTGCCATCCCTGTGAACGGCAGTACCCTTTTCTGGAGCCTTGCACAAGATGTCCACACTTCTGATCTAACAATGTTATTATTCAGTCTCTTGACAGGTCATATTTTGTCAAATGAAATGCTGAATTGCTTCATACTCTGCAGAGAAGCTGAAGTGATACATGTAAGTAGAATTAAATTACTCTATAGTATATTACAGCCTCAGTGGGATTGTGGCTGTTCCTCCATTTTTAATAAGCACTTATTTCCCAGGGGGCCTTGTTGGGCACCATGGGTCAACAGTGTCCAAGAGGGCAAAGCTTGTTCACCACATTCTAGAGCCCTTTAATTGCTCGAGGTTATGTGTGCTATTATCTTCCTTTTTCTCTTTCATTATGGAGGTGCAGAGGTTCGGATTGACCCATCCTCTCAATTTTAAAGCACTCGCCGTGTTTAGCGCACTTCAATTAAGTGTGCAGAGGAGTGCTGTGATGAGATTTATTTAATTAATTTTTCCGGCTCCATTTTAGCCCATGCATATATTCTTTTTTTTTATGCTTAAAAAATCTTTCCATGGGTGTCCCAGGTCTGCTCTTATTTACTCTGTTGTGATAATGTTACAACTGTAACAGCAATATTTTCAGAGCTCCCAGGAGTGCTTGGTCTGACTCAAACATAATAACCCACGGCAGTGTCTGTCTGACTCTCAGCCATTCTCATTCCTGCTTGCAGCTGATGCCGTAACCCCGGCCCCTTCCCTGCAGGCTGTGCTGACGGCTGGCTCAGAGCAGCCACACACACACACACACACACACACACACACATGCACGCGCGCACACACACGCATACAAAAGACCTGTGGACCTGCATTTGCATAGACACAAATGTTCAAATGCAAACATATGCAAATACACTCATGTACACACGCACACACACACTTGCCAATATAACCACTTGCAAACCAATACACTTTTTTAATTCCTCTCCACTCTCATTTCACATGATTGCCTCCTCTGTTTTTATGTTATTATTTTAGATTGAAGAAAGTGCACTATGATAGATATTTTACATGCTGACGTGTTGAAACAACAAAAGGCATTACATGGCTGCATTAAGAGACCAGTCCAGTGCTGGAAACTATTTTTTTGTTCATTTAATTCCAAAGTGTTACACTTGCAAAAAAAATACTGTTCCCAAGTCAGTGCAGCGCTGTACATGTAGTTTCATATGTGGATTTGATCACTTTTACCCTGAATGGTAAGAAAACTCTTCAGTTCAAACGGAGAGGAATCAGGTGATTGATCAATATAAACAGAGGTGTTTGGGGGAGAAAAAAAAAAAAAGCTGTGGATTGATCAGTAATAGTCCCCAAAACTGAAAAAAAGAACAAATCACAGGAAAGAAAGTGAAAAGTTAAGTAGGACACTGTCAGGGAATCCCTGGGTGCAAGTCTTGAAGAAACTGCACAGCACAAATGAAAAAGAACAGAGGAGAGCTGGTTGGGGAATTCAAAAAAGAATAATTAAAAACTCAAATCGGGTTCTTAACTGTGAGAAAGAGAGAGAGAGAGAGAGTGAGAGTCATTTTTTTAAATCCACCAACAAGAATACACTTGGATGATAACTGCCTCAGCCGTAGGCTATTAAAATATTAACCACCGCTGTCCGAGCTGGGACTTTCCAAGCGGTACTGAGCAGTATCCTCCCCGGATGCTGGGCCTGAGAGAAAGGCTCTGCTCCTGCTCATTGCCCTGTGGGAGGCTCGGGCTTGCATGAGGAAGTGTTTTAATGTTTCTCAGATGCCTGGCTCACTGAGAGAGCTTTGACAAGGCAACTATCCGGGGTGTGATTTAAAGGTGTGCACAGAGGGAGCCAGGTACTGGAGCTCAGGGCCTCTTAAGATACCGTGTGCCTTTCTAGAGGAAAAAGGAGTAAACTTAAAGAAAAAACAAATCCCCTGTTGCTGAGTAAAACTTGGTCCCTCAAGTTTGACTCATTTTTATAAGATCAAACAAGCACTATAATGTGTTACTACCTGATAATATTCACTAAGACGTTGAACTTTTGGTATACATAAATTTAAAGTATATTTAAGTTATTGTAAAATATTGTTTGTAAAATGAAAAGACATCAGAATATTGTCATCTGAATTATTCTGGTCACATTTGCATGTGCATCTGTTTCCTTGTAATTTATTTCAGTGACTGATATTTCTAATAGCCTGCAATTGCTTTGAGCTTATTACACTGCTAATATGCAAGCAGATACTTAGAGAGTGTACAGTATATCTGAATCATTTAGCAGGATTTCGTTTAGGGGGAGCACATGGCGAGAAGCACACTCTGATCTCAAATAGTGCAATTGTAGAGGTTTTATTGACTCTAACAGATAACAGCAATTATTTCTCTGAGTGTGCTTTCTGGTCTCTGCCAAATGTGAGCTGGCAGATTATTAAAAAGACAAGTGGTCTCTTTGATACTGAGACAAAATACAAGGGAGTATTTTTAGCAGCTATAAAGGGTTGCCAGCTTTGTTCAGGTGAAATTTCTGCACAGAAAATAATGTGCGTTCCTGTGCCGCTTGTAGAGAGGAAGTCACAGATTAAGATGCAGTGATCCATTGAAAAGTTGGTGAATATTCGGACTGGCAGGTTCTTTGAATGTTTCATGAGAATACAGCCTTGTAGCATGTATCATGGCATTGACTGAAATTGTTAAAGTAGCCTGAAGTTCATGTAAAGGGTGAGGCCTATAATCTTTTATTCCCACAACTGCACAGTGCGTGTCTCTGTCTATCCCACTCAAGTCCTGCCGTCCTGTCTTTGCCTTTATGCTTCTGACACCCACCATATCTTTCATGGACATCAACTCCCACCTTGGCTCCTTCCTCCGTAGTCCTGCTCTTGCCCAGTTGTCCCACCTTCTCCCAGTCAACGTTGTCTGCTCTCTTGTCTCACGTCCCCTTCCCCCCCTTCCTCCCGGTAATGTCTCATCTCTCCGTGGAATCAGGAGCATGGCTTTTTGGCAGGCAGATGGGACAGATGAGGATGGCAGGGATTGGTTAATCCCTAATCTGCTGTCTCCTTGCCATTCTGGACCACAGAGGAGAGAGGGAAACAGAGAGAGAGAGAGAGGGTGATGGAGCCAGCTAGATGGAGCCAGCTGTCAGATGGAGAGTCTTTCATGGTCCTGCGCACACAACAGCTGCACAGGGCCCGCCTGCACGGCTCTGCATTATTAAGCATCTTTTTAGTTGGTTCCAGATGCAGACCTAGCTGTGTTTACCCAGGCTTTGTGTTTTCTTGCTCCCCCACCCAGCTCTCCACCTCCTCTTCCTACATCTATGTCCCATCATTTCCTCATTCCCATGTTGCTACTCTGCTTCATGTGGCCAAAATCATTTTAACTCACATTTTTTTGGTTTGGTATAAAGTCAAGTTTAAGCACATGAAGACAACATTTGCACACAAAGTATCTGAGTTCAGTCATTTAGGAACGCTTGAACTTCTAAGGTCAACCGTTTCCTTGTTTTATTTTGGGAAGGAATGCAATTTAAGATGTTTTACCACCGCGCATCCTTCTACTAAGTAGTGATAATGATATTGAATGACATCAAATTAAAAGGAAATATTTGCTCTCAAACATGTGGTAGTGGCAGAGACGTACAATGTAATTAAAATACAATTAAATAGTTTCATCTCTGTAATTACATACTGTTTAATGTGCTGCTTTCAGTGTGATTGTATGTGTCTGCATATCCAATGTGCAAACAGGAAAACTTGTTTGAACAGAAATGCACACACACACACACCCACACACACACACACACACACACACACACACAGGTGCGTACGCACTCACATTCACACACATCACTTCACACCAGAATTCACATATTCACACAGCAACCTTTTGCAAAAGCCAGCTTTGAGAGGGCTAATCTGTGCCTCCGTGCCGTCTCTTGTCAAGTTCAAGAGGGTTAACAAATCTTTACCTCCAGAACAGCCCTCCTCTTCCCCCTTTCATGTCCACATTTGTTCGCTGTATGTCCAAAAATCTACAGAGGCCGTCCCGACTCAGTTGGGATTGGTTTAGCTGAAGAGCTGGAGGCTTTTCAGTAGCTGGCATCTGTTGTTCTTCTTCCCAGAGCTGCTGGCAGTCAGTTAATGGCCATGTTTGGGACCCAGAGAGAGAGAGCAGTGGCTGATTTCCCCATTGCCATCGCACCAATCCCGGCACACCACCAACTGCAGATGAGCCACCAGCAGCTAGAAACATTCAGGCTAATGCTCCGCTTCTCTGAGAGTTTGGGGCAGATGTTCCTCACGTTTTGTGTTTCGGCGCATAACTCAACACTGTCAAGTTTGCTCTTTTTTATGCAGGGTATATTCCCGTGTTCACAGATTTTATCCTTATTTTCCACCCGAGAAAAACAGCAGGATAATTAAAGAAACAAAAACAAAAACATTTCAAATATTTATACCAGAGATATTTACAATCACTTCAGAGAGCGTTAGTTGGCTCCTGAGAGTGGGAAATTTTGTTTTATATATTTTTATAGGATCAATAAGTTATTATTTTCTGCATTTCATTTCTATGACCAATACATGGTTAATTTTGACTTAGGGAGGATCATACATCTTATTATTAGAGCCACTCTGGGCTCAATCCTCGGCATCTGCATAATACTGAAGGAGGTTGCTTCAGTTTAATCAGTATCTTGTTACTCTAGAGAGTCAGGCTGGATATGTTATCACTAAGGAGGAAGTTCAAATGAAGCTCAATAAATAAATTAATGCCTTGATGATTAGCTGTCACATAAGCAATTAAAATGACTTCAAATTATTCATTTTCAAACAGGTGCAGTGAAAGAAGGGTGTGATAGTTGTAGTAATTTTCAAAATCAAACAATTTGTTTTGATGAACCTTCCATATGCACTTCTTATGAAAAATTCAAGCTGGTGTGCATAAAATTCAAATTTAATTCAAAGTTATTTCATAATATAATTCCATATAGCATGTGTGTCAGGGGTATTTTTGTCTCTCGTTTCAGCCCTGCCTGGGCCTTTGTTTTTCCCCCTCCCTCACGCTGCTGGTATAAATGTTCTGGGCTTTGGAAATCGCCACGACAAAACTGTGTATAAAACTCAATCACATTCTTTTAGCAAATTATTAATTGTGACTGTCATAGTCGAGGCATCCTCCTGACAATCACACAACTGCCTCCGAAAAATACACTTGACAGCTCAGGACCCCAAATCCCACAATGAATTCGTCCTTGACACATCCTTAATGACGATCATCTTGATGATTGTAAATACATTATCATATCAGATCACGTCTGTGTTGCAATCATCACCTCCATTTCCTTTTAATTAAACAGCAAAGCTGACACTGCATCTGTCAAAAAGGAAGTGAGACTTTTTGAAATCGGTGTGAACTTCTCCTTTTTTCTTATTCCTGCTCCGCTGCAAACAATAGAGAGGGATAGAGCTTTGAAAATAACAAGCTCTATCAGTGCCTGTCTCCTACTTGCCCTCTCTGTCTTTTCTTCCTTTACCCCTTTCTTGCCCTCCCTCTTTCTCTCCCTCACACACTCTCACCCCTTCTCCATCTCTTTCTGCCGTCTCTCCCTTTCTCTCACCACTTGAAAGGCAGAGTAATGAGACAGCTAGAGAGCAAGGCAAGGTGTCCGCGGAGCATCAGTTGTGCATGGAAGAAGTGAAAATTTACTGCAAATGAGACGATGCCAGTAAATTCATTTTTATTCAGATTACTGTCATCATACATTAAAGCTTCCCTTGTAAACATTTGGCCTCGGCCTTTGTGATGAGGTGTCATTATTTGCCAGATTACGTTATTAAGCTATTAACACGTCAAGCACGGCGGGCAACAATACAGGGGCACGCTTAAACAAGCTGAAGAGAATGGAGGAGGTGTCACTGGTTTGACATATGAAGGCACTTAATAGCTACTGCTCTGAGGACAGAAGAGAGAAATTAAATAGACAGCTTTCAGCAGAGAATGGAGAGTGCTATTCACAAGTACTCAGAGCTGACTAAACTGTCTTTACAGGGTGATTATTCACGAGGCCGGTAAATAAAATGCCGCATTTTATGTCTACGGAAAACATATTTTCTCTCACGTGTATGTTTATGGCACCTATTTACATGTTATTGGTGTCATTATGAGAAAGGGGCCTGTATTTGTTTTGAATTTGAAGGCCCAGAAAAAATGTTTGCTGGTAAATCACACGGACACTTACAGTAAAACGGGTTCCAGCTCAATTTAAACAAGAGAGGAAATTTAAAAGTTCAATCAAGACTATGTTCATAAACTGCACAGTTTGACAACTGTGTAACAAACTAAAAAGTTTCTTTTTGTGTTTTGTTGTGTTGAACTTTGATTTTTATTATTTTTTTTTTCATCAAATCTCCTCAAAAAATGTCAGCATTATGAAATAAACAGGGGTCCCAGTGGTGACATGAAGAGGCTGTACACGGACAGCCAAGTCAGCGGTTTTGAGTGGATAAATCCATGGTAACCTATTGAAATGGTTCAACCACAGCCAAAAATCAGCTACAACAGCCGATGGAGCCAGAGCCTCCCGTTCAGCCAGCACAGCAGCTTAGCAGTCTTAACAGAGAATCCACCACTTATCATCATCGGCATCCAGCGCCACAACACTCCACCATGAAGAGGCTTGAGTTAAGCCGGTTAAAATAACACGAGACAATACATCAACAACAGCTTCCTCTTCCCTTTTGATGCCTGCTTAATTTGAATGGTACAATGGGCTGAATCCTGTTCTGGTGCTCGACCAGAGGACCACAGAGCTCTGTCCATCTCTCCTTCACATCAGAGGCTGCTGGAGTAGTGGGGGCCCCCTGATACTGTGTGTGGTTGACTGATAAAGGCCTTATTTCAGGGTCTTCCAGTGAAGGGGCTGGATTCTACTCCCCAGCAGGGACGGCATGGGCCACGACGACCGAGGCAGATGCTAGAAAACTGCCGTCAGAGCCCAAACACTGAGTGGGGAGGGCAGGCTGGAAAAAAGTAAAAGAGAAAGTGGAAGACACTGAGAGAGTATAGGGCAAGTGAAAGGGGGAACTACCTAGAGGCTTCACCGTGCATATGACACCTTTAAGTCATAAATTGGGGAGTTTAAAAGTTCAATCTCTTCACTTTCTCTTTTGTTTTGGAATGCCATAAACACAGCCTCATGGTACTTGACTTTTCTTCCAGGCGCTGACACATGACTGAGGTCCCATTACCGCCAACCCTGTTTGCTACAGCGGCAAACGATACCCATTGACCGGTACGGGCCCTGTGAAGCATTTTACCTTGTGCTTATCCAGGACTTGACATGACCTTTGAACCTGAGGAGCACAGCTGTCAAATGTCTCCACTGTCATTCCCTTTGGAGACCCGTTGATTCTTCACTAGAAATCACACGAACTCTGTGACCATGTAAGGACACACACACATATACACTTTCACCACATTTTTTGCACCGAACTAAAATCCTCACGCAGCTCAAGTAGCAAATTCAAGTTATCTCTGGGGCATATGGAGAAATATTAATGACTTTTTAATGCTGTACTGACACTTCAAGATTAAAATAAATGAACATGCATGTATTCATTTTTCTTAAATTTTCACAATGTGGCATAGTAGGGCTTCATGAATATCCTCCATCATCTTATAACCATATACATGTTGAGGGAGGAGAAGATGGGGATCACATTATGAATAGTGGGAGTGAAACAGTCTAAATTTAGTAATAGAAAGTACAAGTTTCTGTTGCAAAACAGGAGAAAAAGAAACAATTTCTCATGCATGTATTGCTCTGAAATCTACATTTGCATCATTGTCTTCTGTGTCTCCAGCTCAGTTGATTTGGAAAGAGCAAAGAGTGTATTTATGTGAACCACAGAGAGACTGGAGCATGTGAGTTCACTGTGACAGGAGCACCACCAACTGGTCAGAGCATGCCTCACCATTAAATACCTGACTGCTCTCTCCTCTGATGTGCATTGAAAGATTAGTCACATGCATCCAGTTGCAACCTCCACATTTAAACAGTCTTGATTTATTCTTAGTGTGATCTGAAAAACAAGCAAGGTTTTTTTTTTTCGTTTTTTTTTTTCACCTCAAAACCCCCTCGGAGAGGTTGACTTCATGGTATCCATCATCATGCATCTTTAATGACGTCAGGCCAGGAGCATGGGGTAAAATCACAGTAGTGGCCCGAGGCTAAAACCAGCTAAAATGAGGTTCCTCTTACTCCTTCCCACGCAGATAGAGCTGCGCACAGGCTGAGAGGGAGGGCACATCGTACCCATCGATCGCTGAGGCGGCTTGGCGGCTGGCGGCCACTCGGTCCGTTTGATGGATACATTTGTGCCTTCAAAAGTCGGAGTTGGAAAGCGGCGGGCCTGAGTCACGAGCTGGGAGACACAAATGTGACAAACGATGGATGCCTTGATTTATGGCTCCTTCGGTGAGACCTGGGAAAGGAAAATCTCCTCTCACCCAATTTGATTTAACTGTAAAGGGCTTTTGGAGACCCACCACACAAAGCTTTAAAAGTAGAGAAACTTCCCTCAATTCAAACCACATGTCAGGAAGCAGGAACTGGAACAGGGCAGTAGCGCTGTGGTTCTATCACAGTCTAAACTCTGTCACTCACATCTCCACATTTCCCACTAAATATAATTCTATTACTCATGGTATATCCACAGACTTTAAAAAAAAATACAGTTTGCACATTACAAAGATGAGAAATGGACTTGAGCTCAACTCAATTATATACAGTAACCCTCAAACAAATAAGTCAAACGTAGCTCAGGGCCAAAAACGCATTTTATGTCGCGGAGAGCACAACAAAAAAGCAGGCAATAAAAGATCTCCCACATTTCATAGCATACAGTATTTCTGAGCTATTTCCTGTAAAACTCCATGATAGTCTGAGTGTGGCTTGGAAACATCTTTCAGTTGCCGAGCCTCGAGCCTTGACCTCAGGGGTCAGAGTCAGTCAGGCTCTTCCTGTCTGTGGCTTTTCCCAGGATCCCCTGCCTGTCGGCATGTCAGCACCTCTCCTGTCTCCTCACCAACTCAGGATGTTGCTTTTGCCTTCCAAGAGTTTCCTGAAACCGGAGGAAAAAAAAAGAAAAAAGATCGGTTTCCATGCAAGGGTCACTTGATGTGAAAAAAGAAACGCCATTAAATATTGCTGTTTTGTATATTTGACTCAATTTTATAAACTCACTGGCCTTTAACTTGTGCCTATTTGTGGAAGTGAGGATGCGTGAGCCTGTGGGGAATGGAAAACAAATAGACTGAACTGTTTTTACGAAGGGCCAACACGAGAGCTATCTTTTAAATTTTGATACATCTTTTTTTTTTTTTTTCAAATAGTGTCCGGTCACTTATTTGATCTGTTTTTCAACTTGTGATACGCTTTATAAATTATACTTATGAGCAAGTTTTGGTGTAACACAGTCTTTTCATAGATTGTCACAAAGATATCTAAAGTTGCTACTAAAATGGGGCCAACTTCTGATGGGAGGGCATGATGGACAATTAAGGGTGACGTTGCTAAAAAAGTCAACTTCTTGAGACCAGAAGCGACTGGAAATGGGGCACGTCATTAAACGACATTTAGGTGCCTCACTCTCCTCCTTTCTCCAGGTACTGAAAGGAAGAATGAGGGCTAAATGACAAGGTTGCACCCCCGGCAACAGACGTCCTGATTACTTTTTTGACTCAAGCCTTGCAGCAGGCCAAAATAAACCAACAACTCTAAACCTATAAAGTCAATTAACAGGCATGTTTATGATGCAAAAGTTAGCTATGCACACCTTTGTCTAACTTTGATATTAAGTCTGTCATGGATGCTTAAAAATTCCTCTTAGCCCCTACAGTATACCCGTAAGTGTTATTCCCTTGTTGAGCAGCCCAAAGAGTATGTGTGTATAAATGGAAGGCCTGTCATTTCACATTCATTAAAAGTGAAGTTCCAAAATTAATAATGTAAAAATATGGGTTTTAATTAGTCTTCTATTCTGCCCAATGTACTTAAATTGGATCATCTGGTCCCCGATGCCCTTTCACTTAATAAAGAATTAGCCTGTGATGTTCTGAGCTTGACAGGTAGGATAAAGTGGAGAAAATCACCACTGTTATATTAAGGATATATCCGTTTGTACATAATTTGCAGCTTAGTCAATTTGACAGGGGGGAGGGTCCCAGCCATGGATCCCGTGCAGGTTTCCATTTAATGCATTTCTATCATGTTATGCCGTGACCACACCATTGCCTTGCATCACTCAGCTCTGCCATATAATTAGTGACATTAATCCAATTTGATTGGATATCTGCCTCACTTTGGTAAGAGTATTACTTCAGAGCAGAATCTGCACCTATGTGGACAAAGTTATAGCTGAACGCAATCAAGTTGCTTAAATTACTATTCAAGAATTACATCTCTCTTTTTTTTCTCTCTTTAATTTTGCGCATGCACAATTTATATAGGTTTGAAATAAAGTTTTTATTGGTGTTTTATGAGACAGTATCTGTGCGCTTGAACTTGCACACGAGAAAAAAAAAAGAAAAGGAAACAGCTTTCACTCATGGTTGTCCAAATCTCAAAGCTTGTTTTATCTTAGAGGTTAAATAGGGGGATTTAAAAGGAGGCTTTAGTTGAAAGCATATGGCATCCACGAGTGATCCTTTACATTCAACGGCCATATAGTGGTGTTTATGTGTGGGTGAGTGGGTGCTGTCGCGCTACTCTCAGGCAACAAGCCCAGACAGCCCTCACCCTCTCCTCTCTCTCCCTCACTCACTCCCTCGCGCGGGACAGGCACAGCTGTCAGATCAAAATCAATCGCATTTTAAAGGACGTGCGAGCTAAATATTTCATTCTTGCCTTGGGAACCAATTAAGTGCTACATATGAAGTCAGAAGGACTGGTTGAGCCGGAGTCGTACTGGTGCGTACCAGCTGCTCCATTGCTTACACCCCCCCACCACCACCACCACCCCTTTACTCCATGCAAATGTGTCAGTGTGAACGTTCGAGTTCAATTACCGAGTGATGTTTTAAAAATGCACCAAAGCCAGACTGGCAGTCCGGAATTGGAGGGGATCCACCCCAGGTATGTTGTTTATTTAGTTGTTGTCTGTTGTGCTGGCTGTAACCCATTTGCCCTGATTGCAGATGTAAAGGATCGTAGTGATAGGAGGAACTGGGGGCCTTCAAAGTGCCATGTGTCAGAAAACACCTCACACCGGATGGCAGGGACAACTGGCATTTAATCCTCATGCCATGGCCCCTGCCTTCATCTTCAGTTACACTGCAATACTTCTTTCAAAAACTGTTTCAAAACGTAACCTTTATATGTGTTCATTTTTTTTGTATTTGCTGTTTTTAAAAATTATTATTTGTCAATTTTATTTATTCTTTTGTTTATTTCTCATTAGTTCTTGACCTCAGTAAGATTTTCTGAGCATCATAAATTATGGCTTATCAGGGCTTTATAGAGATGGAAGAGAGCATCTGGTTTGCCAATTAAGTTAAAATAAATTAAGGTAAAAGTGCGTGCTTAGACTCAAGCAAGGCATGGGGGAAAAAAAAAAAAAAAAGGAAAACGGAAACAAAAAAGTCACACCGGGGGAAGGTTAAAGTATACTTGGGGGAGGAGGGAGCTGAAGATGCACGTGTGACAGAAAAAAGAGCCGGTAGCCAAAGTGGGCTATCTGAGAGAGCTAAGAGAGAAAAAGTGAGAGAAAAAACAAAAGTAGAGAGCAAAAAAAGGAAATCCGGAGAATGAGTCAAAGTGAGAGACAGTGCAAAAAGGAAAAGGTGCGAAAGAGAGCGAGAGAACGGAAAAGTGGGAGAGAAAGAGAGAAAGAGACAGGGAGGGAGTATGATTGATAACGGTGCTGACAGAACCCCTCTGGCCATGCTCTCTGTGGCAGTTTGGGGAGACAGGGCCTCCCCGTGTGAGACCGAGCCGGCCCTCGCCACTGTCCCAGCACACACTCCACATCTGGTGGGATCGCCCACGCTAGGTCAGGGGTCGTGGCACCATGGGGTTACTTTCGGACTCACATCCACAGAACGCTTGGAGAAAAACACAAGGCCTGTAGGTTCCCTGCAATAATCAGTATTTTGAAAGTACAAGCATGAGCCTAATCACTCCTTGGGAATATTTTTGTTTTGCACTGACCTGGGGAAGAGGTAGGAGAAAAATAATAATGAATATTTTCTGGCTAAACTAAGGTGACGTAGAGTGAAATAAAAACAAAAGCTCTGCTGAAGGTAAGCGGAGATGAATGTGCTGATGTGCAGCGTGCGTCCTCTGTGTGTGCTCACATTCACTATATGTGTGTGTGCATTACTGCCCGTGTGTGAGGAGACAACGCTGATGAATTAGAGATAAATAATGAAGTAGCTCGGGGACTGATTTGTGATAGCAAGAGGGCCCATCAACAGAGAACACTAATACTTTTGAATGCTATGCCGTTTGATGTTGATCAAGTTCAACTTGGCTGACAGGGCTGAGAAGACTGTGGGGAGCACAGGGACCATACTAGAGAACCTACTCAGACAGGTGAAAGAGGAGAGGGACAATACCACTCAGACACACTCACACACCCACACAGCCACTCACTCATAAAATAACACCCCCAAGCACACACAGATACACAGGAAGGCTCATCTAGTGTACAGTTATTTAAACATTTTACTTTTAAATAAGAAAAGGTCAACGCATCTCTTGTATGCTCAAAGGAATTTTTTCCCGTTATAGAGGGAGTTTTTGATTATTAACTGGGTTCAATTCTTCAGAAACTCACATTAAATGCCACGGAGCTCTTTTATTTTGCGTCTATAGACATTCATGACATGCCACTGTTCTTCCATTGCTCGGGGCACGGGTCATTTTGAAAGTGTCACCATTTAACCAGGGGGAGGGCTAGGTCTCCATACCTCCAGCATTAGCCCATGTGGGCAGAGTTCGGGTGTGTGGAGAGCGTGGCCTCATTATGAAGGAGATAAAGACCGTTAAGGCTGTTTGGTCTTGGGCCGGCTCCAGCCCCTATGGTGAAACACACCTGCTCCCCTCTTTAAAAAGCCCTGCTCCAGTTTAGCTCTTGGCCACGGACGAGTAATGACCTATCCAGGGGGCCGTAACGCCCGCTTCGTTTAGCCTGTCGTTAAGACCCAGAGTCAGCAGCATGCTGCGGCACAGTACCGTGCCAAAACTCAGTACAGGGTGTCCTTGCCAAAGATCTAACATCAAACCTACTCTGTTAGAATATGGATAACTAACTAGCTTACCACATTAATGAAACGGCAGAATAAATTTGGCAGCATTTCTCGCCACTTGAAGAATTTCTTTTAGACATATTGTCAGATGGGTTTGATACTTTGATAATTCAACTGAATTATCAACATGAATATAAATCAAAAAAGAATCCCTTGTTTCTCAGCCAATAGGAGCACGCTCAAGAATACAGTATCCACTTAATAATTAGAGAACATAAAGTTGCAGCTTGACACTGCTTGGTTTCCCATTGTTGTCCTCTCTTTGTTGTTTTATACACACACACACACACACACACACACACACACACACACACACACACACACACACACACACACACACACACACACACACACACACACACACACACACACAAACATTACGTACATAGACCTGTGCAGACCCTTGCATGCAGCGGTACATGCCTATGCACACACCAACTCATTCAGCGGCACGCACATGCATGCATGCTTGCATTCATGCACTTTTACACACACACAAATGCACTCACGCACATTTAAAGATTTCCCAGTTTCCCAGTTATGTTTTCATCAAAGCTTTTCTTTGGCACTACAGAGCAGCGTCAGTATGGTAATGTGTTGTGCTGCCTGGAAAGCTGTCAAAAAGCTCCCACCTTGGATGAGAGACCACGGTAATTCAACTGGGCTCCTGTCTTCTGTGTGTTCAGGTCTCCTCATTATTCCGCTTTGCGGGGTAATGGCGTCTTGCACTGTTTTATCTGTCAGCTCACAGCAAACTATAGTTTTTTAGCCCTGTATATTAGATGCTAACATCAAAGGCAGCTGTCTTGACACAGGAGAGACAGAAGAAATTGTTGCGTAAAAAAATGGAAACACTCCCGGTAGGCGAAAATTGAATCTCTTTACGTCTAGGGTGATGTGTGTATTGAGAATAGATTTGCTAGTTGGCGTCTATGTGTTTGTTCTCAAGTAAACAGCAAGGCTTGTTTGGGTGTAACTGTCAGGTATATGCGTGTGCCATGTGTGAAAATGGGTTTGTTCGCAAAGTGGGAGTTAGGAGAAAAAAAAAACAGCAACACAAATTCACTCAAGTTGTCTGATCAATGGGGATTTAAGTTGCCAGTGACAACTGCATAGCAGATGTCAAGAGACACAGACCCTTCTCATAACGTAGCAATGCTAGCCGCATATTCTATCAGCAGTTTTTGTAACTTGTCTCTTTTTTACCCAGCTGAACGCTTCTGAAAAGTGATTTGCGCATGCACCAGTTAGGTAATCTGAGTAACTTTCAAGAAAAGTGTGCTTCCAAAACTTAAGTCTGACACCATCCTGTACCTCCCGTCTCCTGCACTCACCTCTCTCTGGGAATGTGTTGTTTTTTGCATCCGTGGGTAGTGGCAGATTTTCATACATTCTGAGTGTTTATTGCAAAGTGTGTGTATGATGAGGTAAGTTTAGAGGTATGTGTGTTTGACTGTGTGTAGGGGGTAGGGTTCTTCAGAAGATGCGGGTAGAGCAAATTAAAACTCACCGCAGGAAATGAGCGCCCTTGGCACTCCTCTTCCCAAGCAGCTGCACACACCCCAACCATCATCTGCCATTTTGACACATCCACGGGGCGTAGCAGGCAGCGACAAGGGGGGAGCGAGGGGTGCCAACGCGACACCCACGGCTGCGAGCATTGCCGGGCCGCAGCCTCCAGCCAAACAGGTGTGTGACATCATGCCGCTGGTTCCTCTTCAGGGGCCCAGGGAGCATGCTGGGGGACTGGAGCAGAGAGGGGGGGTGTAGAAGGAAACAAAGGGAGGTTAGGTCTCTACCTGACAAGCTCATTGATAACGTTTGGGACAAGAGCCCTGAAGTCGATGGCAAATTGCCTCTAATGTCTCCCGGAGATCACGGGCCAAAGTCAGGTGCTGGGCGCTAAATGGGCTCATTAGTTATGATTTTTTTCCTTTCTTTTTTGGACTTTGCAAGGAGTTTTACACACATGCAAACACATATGCACACTGTGTCAGAGATAGTTGAAGCCAGAGGGCTTTTGCAAACTTGGGACGTCATCATAACTCAAGACAGGTTTTCGGTTGAGCCCGTGTGTTGAGACCTTTTCCCCTCAGCTCTTGTATCACATACAAAACAGGATATTTTTAGTTTGCAGAATCTCAACAACTGAGGCATGCTGGATTATCTAGGGAACAGACATATTAAATTGAAATTATCTGAAATTGATCCAACATAGATGATAGAAAATTGGTTTTGTTTTTTTTTTTTAACAAATGTGTAACTGGAACAAAACTTATCAGATAGACATCAAATGAAATCAGCACATACCTATTTAGAATTCTCAGCATGTCTCCCACACATACCCCTCTTCACACTTCAGTCGAATCCCCCAGCGACAGATCCTGTAACAGAGGAGAAGGAGGCTGTGAGTAGCCTGGGGGGTTCCTAAAGGCACCCGTCTGGGACCTGCTTCATAATCAGTGGACAGAGAGGATAGTGGTGGTGCCGCTTCCCAGAGCCATTCTCTCCCCCTGGCTGACCGAACTCTGGCAAGCACCCCAGGGCTACCTGTTAAGTTGTTCCCGCTGGTCCAGGCTCTCTTCCTGGGCAAAAAAAAGGAAAAAATTCACATGCAGTTTGCTGTGTCTACATTAAACTGAGAAGGATCGAGTAGCAGATTGCATGAAATGGAGAAGACGTGTCTGTGTGTTCACATGTATTTGTATCCAAATTCATGCATACATGCACACGCATATAAGGACATGTCACATAAGTGTTAGGACCACATCAGCATAGTAAACTACAGGTCATCATTTTCTTTAAATATGAGTACATTAATATTTTGTCAATATCAAGCTGAAAAATTACATTGTTGCAGTTAAAATAATAAAACACAGAACAATGATAACTAATATTCTTTATATTCAGTCAGAGACTACTGCAGCAGACCTGAAGAGATTGCTGACTGAAACACCCTTTTGTAATCATTGTGTTGGTAGAGGGTGTGCAGGGCTGTCCATTATGTTTAAGAGTTTGAGTTAACATCCTCTCCTCATTCAGCTCCATGGGGTCCAGAGCAGTTCTAAGACATCCTTCTTTATCAGTTTGTTCAGTTTCTTTGAGTTGGTTGATGTGATGTGATTCCAATAAATGACTGCAAATAAAACAGTACTCCATACCACAGATTTATAGAATATATTAGAGATGGGGCCGATCCAACGCTAGTGCCGGAGGCCAATAGTGATATCAATCACTGATCAGATATCAGAAATAATAAAAATAAATAAATTCAAATTCAAACTTTAAAGTTTGTACTGTTTGACATAACCATGCTTTATTTATCCTGTCCAGGTCAGGCATGTTTTTTTTTAACCTATTTGAAAGGGTTGGATACATGTAAAACCACCAGTTACTAGCTCTGGTACCAGTTATCATTAGATGTGTATCCGAAATCGGATTGTAGCTCAAAAAAAGTGAACTAGTACATCTCTAGAATATATGGAGAACGTTGCTGTAAACATGGAAGGACCTATTATTTCCTCAAGAAAAACAGTCTCCTCTGTGCCTTCCTCGAGAAACGGTTGCATTTCCATGTTAATCTGTTGTCCAGCTAAATGCACATTTATCTTTGTCCACCTCTTTTTGCGGGATAAAAATATTACTTGGCTATTCCTTTTAAAATCCACCATCATTTCTGTTCTCTTTTTCATGGGGTGATGAGTGACCATGGCACACTATCCAGCCCTGTCTCACACACAAAAAAGGCCAAAAAAGGTTTATTTGTCCATAAAAATTATAGTGTAGGCAAAATAAAGACGCAGGAATTGTGACATAACGTTCTAATTTCCTAGTTGTTTTGTAAAGGGCAGCATTAAGGCAATTTTAATACAAACTTGTGACAATGTACTTTTTTTTTTCTTTATAATCATTACTAAACACATTACAGTTATGCAACATCAATTGCATGCTACTGTTTGGAAAGAATAATTTTGAAATGTATCCTTTTTGGAACCATGGAAATGTTTAAGCTTTTAATTGTGATACAGTTATGATTCCTACTGTGGGACGATGCTTTAATTACACAATCTGGAGTGTGATAGCATTGCTAAATGTGCATATACCAATACTGTGTTATTTCTTCTGGTAAGAAGAGTTACAGTGTATAGTTGTTGCAAATTGTGGGATTTACTCACCCACATGGACATAAGTGAAAGCCAAGAAACAGCCTGGACAAGCCTCTCTGTAGACCTCTCCGGCCCCTTATCAACAATAATGCTCGTTAATAATGTGAAATGACTCTAATTAGTCTGCTGTGAAATTAACTGCTGCAGTCTAATAAGAAATTATCTTGCTGATAATAAAACATTTTAAGACAGCCACTCAAAGATAATGGACATTAAAGTTAAAATTAAGTCTGTAGCTTTTGGTTTATTTTTTATTTTTTTTCCTATCAAAGTACATTTTGACAAGCTGGATAGGATGTGTCTTATCTGTCTGACTAGTTTTTGTAGTTACAGTATGTAAGGCAGGCTGTGTTTTCATAGACAGGTACAATATTCCCTTGACTATGCCTCGGGGTATCTCCTCCTTTCCGCCGTTCTGCAGCAGACCTCAGCCTCTCCACTCCTGTTGTAGAAGCAGGATATATTGTAGTGGTGAGCAACTAGGGAGGGCAGGTCTTGAGTTGCAGCCGTGGACTTTCTAATTCAGGCCCTGGCCATGGGATGCTGGAGACGTCGAAGATTTTAACAAACAGTGTCCATTTCCAAATCAGCCTTGTGTGCTCAGCCGTCCATGGTTCTCCAAGATATCTGGAGGAGAGGGAGGGTGGGCGGGAGGCTGCAGGGAGGAGGGGTGTACGAGGCGGAGAGAGCCAGGACTGTGCCGTCTCCAGTTTGGTTTGGTCCGAGCACAGAGCCAGCTGGCCTCATTAGGACTTGATGGGAGGCGGGCTGGCATGAGACGTGCACATGCATGCACACATCAACAAATGTAGTGTGAAGCGTGGCCTGATGCCCGTGAAAGACCCACACGGAGGATTTTTTTATTTTTTTGAATGCTTAATTTTTTTCTTTCTTATTGAGTGCGTTGTGGCTTTTGGGTAAGAAGCAGTGTGCGGAGTGGGAAAACATGATCATTAGTTTATGTTACCCTTTAAGGTGCTGTCTTTACCTGGCTCACCTGAGCTACCTCAGTGCACTTGAGTGCTTGTTTGAGGGAAGGGCGAACCGTGAACGGGGGGCGATGAGAGTTAGGTTGGTCGGAGTGGAGCAGGTATAAAGGGACGAGAGAATTTGATTCATGGTAGGGTGGGTCCACCACGAGAGACGGCCGCTGACCTACAGTCTGAGGGCCGTTGGACTGGAACCAAGGCCTTGTTCCGACAGAGCGAGTGTAGCGTGAGCTGTGACGGATGGCGGCGGTCTGTTTGAGAGCCCCTGAGCAGGTGTGTGAGTCGCTCACATCTGCAGGCAAGCACAGTGAACCGAGACCAAATGGCAGACGCACGGGGCCCATCGGGTACCTGTGCACTGAGACACACTAATGATTATGGATGCAGGCCTATTAACGGTCACATCTGTAAGGGAGAACAACAACCAGCGCGCTGGGAGTGAGTCAGCAGTTTTCACTCCCCTCTGGAACATAGACATGCTGGTGTCAATGTTTGGATAAAAACTCAAGTCGAAAATGCTGCCTTTCCCTAAGTTCAGGTCCAACTACAGACCCCAACTCTGCTCTACCTCCACCCCAAACCATCAGGTTCTCTGCCCTCCTTAAGAGACTTTAGGAAGTATACTTGTTGAATTTATGGCATGACATATACTTGTTTTGAGATTCAGGGAATTTAAGGACATTTTGAGATGCTTTAAAAAGAAAAAAAAAGAAGAGGAACTTCACATTACAGCTCGACACTAAATTATCTAATGAATTCATCAACTTAAAAACAACGTTAAATATTCATTCTAAGAGTATAGGTAATAAATTAAATATTACTCATTGACTCATTATTTAAAAATGTATAATATGATTTGCATAGTTTTATCCTGATAGGAAATAATAATGGGTGGTTGTCTTGTAGCGTCTTTCATGACGGATGAAGCTTGCATCTTTTTGTTCCCTCATCATCCCTCTATCCTACTTGCTTCTCATTAAAGTTTTAACAGAGGCTGTTTTAATTGTCAATCCTTTGACAGGTTGATAAAAGCAACTTGACAATTAAGTTCATTGGCTCCACTATGCATATTAATTAGTTCTTATTTGGGTTTCTATTGTTATTGGAAGGAGCACTCATGGTGTAGCAAAATGTCATCCATTAACTTCCCTCTTCTCAGAACTTAATGTAATTAAGCTTGCTATTGTATGACTACGAGAGGAGACTCTAGAGAGGGGAACTTTTAGTATTCACTCTATAAATGAGTAATGCCATTCCTGTGACACTGCAACAACACTATTTCTACAAAATCAGCCGTCCACAACTTTATTATCCGCCGTCTCTTGTTTGGTTAATGAACAAAGGAAGCTTGCTTTTATGTGGCTGTGTGTATACATGCTGTGTGTGTACTACACGTGTGTGTGTGCAACAGAATGTGGGTTTGTTTATATATGTCCGGAGCCCAGATGATGTATGCGAGGGAGAAGATGTCAGGAGAAAAAGGAGAAGGAAGACGTAAAAGGGTGCAGAGAGGCTCAGCGTTGGAAGGGAGGGGAAATAAAAATGAAGGAGTTTAGATGTCGGGTGGGGGGCGTTTTCTGGAAGATTACCCAGTGCACCTTGCGCAACTCTGCAGGCCCACACACTCATATCAAAGTGGTACCCCCTATCTGCCCGAGGCTTAGTCGGCCCCCTGTCCACCCCCCATGTCACTGCATACATCCTCCTGTTCATGTTGAATAATTGACAGTTCTGTTTTACATGCTCAGCATTTGCCAGGACATGGAAGTGTGACTCCAAACAGGGCATGACTCAGAGAGGTGCACTGCATTGGCTTGATTTCATTAGCATGCGCCCCAGTAACGCCCGGCACACACCCTGAGCTGAATACCATCAAGCATAATCCATGAAGGGGCAGTCTGTTGGATCAGTGAGCGTGTTGGTGTAATAAAGATGCATTTTTTGCTGAGCTTTTATCGAAACCTAATTGTCCACAAAGCATTGTCCACATATAAAGAGTTTCCCTTCCCACATGTGAGTTGACAGCAGGTTTCATTTCCTAGCCGAGTTTATGAAGGGAACAACAACTCCCTTCACTCTACTGTTTCGGCTCTTTCTTTGAAGAAACTACGTACTGTCTGGTGAGTACTTACACTCTGAATCTGCTGAACTTGTTGGATGTCACTCAAGACTGCCAGAATGGCCGTGCATAGCAAAGGACAATGACCGCCATGGGTATGTGAAGGGGCTGGAGTGTTTGCGCCAAGTTGATCTCTGAAGTCAAATAAGCCATTATCAGTCTGTCAAGCCAGGTCTTATTTGAGGTCTCTTAATAACAGTTAGGCCGTTTGGTGAGGTCTCTATCAATGCCTCAGCAATTGCTTTTTACAACTTCTGTAGAGAAATGAAGCAAAGAACTGAAGTGATAAAGTAGTAGTAGCATTGTCAGATTATAATCTCCTCTTGTGTATGCACTAAAACACGAATAATACAAGAATGTGTGCCTTTGCATCACTTTGTGTGCAGTCGGACATGGTTCTGTAGGAGTAAAGTATGGTATAGCCCTCATTGTGAAGGAGGGAAAGGCCGGACTGTTCATTTGATAGTTTACCTTGACCCCTGAAGTGTGTCGCTCACACCCTGAGGGCTTGGGCTGGCAAAACCTTTCTCAGCCCCCCCTGGGAATGATAATCTCAACGTGGGCGTTTACCACGGACACCAGACACAACACCATTAGCCGCAGCTCCGCTGCTGCTCATTAGGACCCCCGATCGATATAGGCGGCCACAGAAATCGCCAGTGCTGCGGAACTGGCTATCACTCTTCAGAGTTATTATCGTAAACAGCACTGGCCGAGATTTAGGGCAGCACCCTGCTTTCCCTGTTTCTATTTGAAATAGAGGGTTGGGTAGGGCCATACTGTAACGGAGTGGCCGGGACCCTTCTGAGGACACTGCATTGTGTCACTTGTTCTGAAACTTTGCTCTGTGTGGAGTCAATGCCTTGCTATGAAATTAGAAACCGTCAGGAAGCATTACAGTGTATGCAACTCCGTTCTCTGGGGTTTGGTGGTTGAAGTAGAAAGACACTGACAGAGGAAGTTCACTCATTACTGCAAATATATCTGAGCTCTGATGTCTCCCTTACTGTCAGAAACAAACGATTCGGGTTAAGTAGAATTACCTATTTTCTGAGTCTGCTAAAACAGTTTTATAATATATTATTAAAAATATTGCAGTATATTTACTGAAAAACTGAAATCCATTGTTTCTATAATGGAACGACTACATTAGAATTACCACACTGTGTTTACAACGATTTAGATTGCGATGGGTCCAATATTCGTTATCACCTTGACAAGATAATTTTATTATTTCCCAATTCTTCCCCTTGAAACACAAGGTGTGCAGACATTAGTCACAGGAAATTGTAGATGAAAAGACAAAAAAGAGAGTCCATTGGTTTCTGGCAGAGGAGAGAATAATATTGAGGCAAAATTGTGAAAATAAGAAAAAGGGGAGATGTATTGATTTTTGGTGGAGCCGGGGAAAGAAAAGAGAGGGAATAAAGAAGTGCTCTTTGGCCGATGTGTCCAAATGATGTCTCAGGGGAGGTTCTTAATGGTAGGGGGAGGGGTGCAGGGGGGTTAAGGGGGTGAGGTGGGGGTGACGGGGGCAGGTGCCTACCCTGACTAAGGCATGGAACTGCCCTTAGGCTAAGGCTAATGGTATTGGCTGAGCTTACTTTAAGCAGCTCTTTCCTAATGGCCAACTATGAGTGTGCCACAGGATAGACAGGTATTGATTGGTTCAAATGCTCTTGAGTTGACAAGAACTGAAAGTCCCTCAAGCATATACAATCTTGCAGCAAATTATGTCACATGGAAAGGTGATTAAAAACAGAAGCTTGGGGCAGACACACTCATTAAAAGTGTATATGATATTTCTCTTGTCCTTGTATCGCTCTGTCCTCTTAGTTTTTTTCTGTTTTTTTTGTTGTTTTTTTTCCGCCAAAGGTTTTGTTGTATTGATGCTTGTATGTGTTTGCAGTTTTCCTGAGTGAGAAATGTCTGTTTATGCATTGTGAAATTCTACAAACCACACAGTCTTCAAACCTTGTTTTTCCATCATACAGAAAAGATTCAGTGCATTGATGGTTGAACCTCTGTTGCATCAGTGAAAGCGCTTCACACACACACACACACACACACACACACACACACACACACACACACACACACACACACACACACACACACACACACACACACACACACACACACACACACACACACACTGTAGTTATGCACTTCATCAGTGGCATAATTTTCATCTGAAGAGAGTCAAATGGTCTGACAATCCCTTCACAAAAAATGCATACAGGTGTGATGGTTATATTCTCTTTTAAAAAGGTGCAACATACTAGTATAGTGTAGAAAGAACAATGCCATATATTTGCTTTGTTGCCATGCCCCCCTTCCTCATACACACATACAAAAAATGCTGTGTACAAGATTTTCTCTTATTCACAAGGGGCGCTTTCTAGACTGCTTGAGGCATCTGCTTTGATTGCATAATTCCCAAGAGACGAACAACACAAAACAAAAATACTGACTGAATTCAGACTTATAATATACCGAACAAATAACATACCAGCTCCACTCTTCAAAACCATAGTTCTCTAAAGAAAAAGAATTGGAGAGTAAATTCAAAGTTGAAAGCTTAGCTCTTTCGTAGCGAAAGCAGGGATGGGGGGCTGAAAGATGAAACAAACTTTTTTCCTGGTTGAGAATGTGTGGCATTACTGAAGCAAATAGACCATAGCATTTGCACTTAAGTATACTTTAACTTAAGTGGCACATATCAGAGACCATTTTTGAGCCTTAAGTGTTGTCGATGCTACAGGAATGGCTGGTGAGGAAATGTTTTATGATGTCAGGGTATAACAACAGGTCCCCCATGTCATCTGGTGCTTTGCCAAGTGTAACATGACAGTTTCAAGCAAAGCAAACAGAGTTGAAGAAATAAAAGTTAAATGAAATGACAGGTCCTTTTTCCTCAGGAAAGCCAAGAAAAAGGGAAGGGAAAGAATTTCTGCATCCAAATGATAGGGCTGC